>NW_024387334.1:19357-77818 GCF_900408965.1 Simochromis diagramma | reverse complement strand
TTACCCGGAAATGAAGCGCTGTCGTCTGGACTGAAAGGATCCAGGCTGTAACGGGACACTCTCAGTATGGAGAGAATGTCTGATAGAGGGACAGCTGGAAACATTTCCGTGTCCGTCACGCACGTCCTGTTTGTTTCCTGCAATGAGACGGTGACAGTCACACATGCAGGAATATTTTCAGGGACAGACACACTAGTCTAGCTGGATAGTACGTGGATATTTATGTAGGGGGGTCTCCAAGGAGTCTGTTTGCAGGAACATTAATGATAACTGATAAGTCATGTTGAGAGTTTCCTTAAAAGTAGACCTACAGTTAGGTCCATAAATATTTGGACAGAGACAACATTTTGTAAACTTTAAGTTTTTAAAAATCTCAGTGACGAACCAATTTCAGTGACCAAAAACGCCGTTTACGTGTGGACGAAAGGTGCAAACGCATAGAAAAATCTGCGTTTTCAAAAATACCCGGGTACGTGTGGACGTAGCCTAAGGATCAAACCTCTATCATTATGCCAATCTATATCAACTCTAAGCAATATATGAGTAAAATATTTCTAAGCAGAAAGGAACAGTCAACAATATAAACCTTACAGCGGGTTTTAATAACAGATTTATTTGTTTCCTCCGTCAAATGATAAAGAGCTGTGCAGGGAGAACACTCTAATCTTGTAGTTCTTAACTTTTCCAGTGGGCACAAGGTCAACAGTGCTGCTAAATGCTAAAATAGGCTGCCGTGTTAAGCTAGATTGCTAATTTTGATTGGCGAAGTAGCAAGTATGCACTGGTGTTAACACTTAACTTTTTAGCAATGTGAACGGCTAATGGCTAACACTCTTTAAACCCCTAGCATTACAAAACGATCTGAGCTGGCTAATGCTAAGTAGGGCTGCCAGTAGCGAGCTACGTATAGTTCAAGGCAGATACGCATTAGAACCTAATGTCTCATATCTTGTTTCCCTTGCTTTATAACAATTTTAGCATCTGACTTCTGCGCAATAGACTTCTGTATTAGCTATCCACCAAAAATATCCACCAGGGTGGATATTTTTGAAAACTCTGTTTTTGCGTTTACGTGTGGACGAGAAAAACAGAGAAAACGCAGAAAACGCAGCATCAAAGGTGTGCGCCTTTTTTGATGTCACACTGTGCGCCACGTTATTGTTTCGGTGAAATGAATTTCTACAATACTGTTACTGTTAATTTTGACTCTCTTGCAGTGTTTAAATGCTTACATGCACACACAGTTACTGTCCCTCCACACATACGACTCTGTTCTGCTTCTACGCCCCAGCTTTGTTTACTTTTTCCCACCGAGGCTTCTAGACTTCTGATTGGCCAACATTTCTACACGGTTGGAATATATCGCCACACTGTTGCTTTGGCATGTTCCTGGCAGCGTTTTCCTTCATTTTCTACGTTTATGTGTGGACGGGATTATTTTTTAAAACGAAAACGGAAAATCTCTGTTTTCAAAAATACCCGTGTACATGTGGACGTAGCCTTAGTAGTCTGTAAAGACTCTGTGTGCCTTCCAGAGTGCTCCGGCATGCACACACACCTTAAGGTCATGAGAGAGGTCGTACCTTCTCTTACTGATTTATGGTGTAGGAGAACACCTACTCTGTGTCTGGTTAAGTATAAGAGCCCTTTGTTAGGGGGACCGCTGGACTCTTAGCACCAGCTTTGGGGTCACAGGGTCACATCTGGAACACACACCAAACACCAACACACACACAACACTATGCACAGAACTGGTACTCTTTGTTCATACCTGTGTAAGAACGTCATATGTTAATGAACTTGTGCATATTCATGTAAGCTCAATAAAGAGCAGTGTTACGAGGGGAGCAGACGAGGCGACTGAGGTCAAGTGAAGGAACGGCTCTGTCACAGTTCTCTCCCCTCATCAATTGTCCTGCTTCCAGCGATGGGTCTGTGCTAGACTACCCATCACCAGCTCTTCACTGGTTACCAGTACGTGGTAGAATCCACTTCCAGATCTGGTTGTCTTTAAATCTCTGAATGGATTGGCTCCATCTTATCTCTCTTTAACAAAATAATCCAAGTGGAGCCCTCAGGTCTGCAGATAAGCAGCTTCTGACCAGAACTAGACGTAAAAACAGAGGTGAGCTTTATCGATGGCTGCAGCCAAAACTCTGGAACAGTCGCCCTTCACATCAGGTCGTCACCAACACTGGACATTTTTAAAAGCCGGTTGGAAACACATTTGTACTCTGTAGCTTTCAATCCTGACCAGTCTTTATAGTCATTACTGTGTATGTTTCCTATTTTCTCTCTACTCTGTGCAGCACTTTGGCTCAAGCTGTTTTTAAATGTGCTGATAAATAAATGTAGATTTCTTTGAATAAAACAGTGGAGCCGAGCTTTGAGCTCAGTGTGTAACAGTGTGTGTGTGAGAGCCATGTAATGTCCATGTGTGCATGCTGACTGTGCTGCTCTGACCCCCCTCCTCCTTTCAGGGTGGAGCCTGCTGGAGTCCGATGGTTGAGACCAGGTCTGAGGAAGTGTAAGTGTGTTTTTAATGGGATTCATGAAAACAAAGCAGCACACATTCAACCATCTTCATCATGTCAGGAGTCATCATCAAAGTGTCAATCAATGAACAGATGATGGATCAATAACTGCAGCTGGATTGTGTTTGTTCTCTCCATCAGATTCCTGTCAACTCACAATCGACACAAACACAGTGAACACAAAGCTCCAACTGTCTGACAACAACAGGAAGGTGACACATGTGGAGGAGGTTCAGTCATATCCTGATCATCCAGACAGATTTGATGAGTGTGAACAGCTGCTGTGTAGAAATGGTCTGACTGGTCGCTGTTACTGGGAGGTCGAGTGGAGAGGAAGCGTTTATATATCAGTGAGTTACAGAAGCATCAGAAGGAAAGGAGGCAGTTATGACTGTTTGTTTGGATGCAATGATCAGTCCTGGAGTCTGAACTGCTCTGATGATGGTCCTCAGTCTGTCTGGCACAATAACAGAGAAACATCCATCTCCTCCTCCTCCTCTGTCTCTAACAGAGCAGCAGTGTATGTGGACTGTCCTGCTGGCACTCTGTCCTTCTACAGAGTCTCCTCTGACACTCTGATCCACCTCCACACCTTCAACACCACATTCACTCAAACTCTTTATCCTGGGTTTAGGTTGGGCTGGCCTCCTGGTTCCTCAGTGTCCCTGTGCTGAGTGGAGTGTAAAGAGTGTCTCCTGTTACAGAAACACTCTGACTGTTGAACAGATAGTTCAGTCTGTACATGTCTGTCTCTTTCACTCACAAACACGTTTTCAGATTCATGGATTCAATCAGTTGATGTTTGAAACTCTTCTAAATGATTCCTTGTAAACTTCTTCCTCTTCAGTCACAAACAAACAGGAAGTGATGTCACATGTGTTCCTGTCCACACAGCAGAATGAGTCTATTGCTGACAGTGATGTACAAACAGAGTGAGCATTTCTGAGGCCCAAAATAAACTGAGTAGTTCACTGAATGAACAATGGACTGTGAGCTCAGTTCCTTCATCATTAGTATGGATTATATATGTATATGTATTATATTAGTATCATATATATCAGGTGCTGCTGCTTTCAGTCATTGTGCAAATGTGCTGTTTGTAAGCTTGTAAAGCTGCAGTCAGCTGAGACTGAAGAAGTCACCTGATCAGTGAGCAAACGTTTCTGAAAACGTCCAGATGAACAGAATCAACCTTTTGGGATCAGCCAGCAATGCAGCATCATTGTTGTTCAGCTTCAGAGGTTTGCAGGAATGAACTGATGACCAGAAACAGCTGCAAAGTCCAAGAAAATACCAGCTGGAGTTCAGCTGCATTTGAAGAAGTCAAAGAAAAGTAAGGATGGCAAAGGGCGACGTTTTCTTCCAAAGAGCTGCAAACATGGTCGACGCCTCATTAGAAGAATCATCTGGACATTTGTGAGGAACTCTAACCAAGAAAGCAACGTCACACAGATCCAACAGACAGTTTCCATGACTGCAAGTGTTCAGTGGAAAAATGCTACATTGCATTATTGCATCCTCTCACCACAGGAGGCGCTGTTGGCACCACTGATTGCTGATCAGCTGTTCTCTGATGATCTGATTGATACTGTGAATAACGGGACTCACTGAACTCTGTGACACAGTGAAGATTACAGAGTTTAACTTCAACATCTGACTGACGTCACACAGACAGAAGGATGAACCAGTGAGGCACAGAACACAGTTACTGGAGATACTGGATCAGCTCCATGTGAACCTCTGATGGAGAAGCTGCTGAGCCAGAGAAACATCAGGACATGACAGCAGCTGCACTTATCTAACAACATGTAGCAGAGCTGATCTATGTTAGAGGATCTATCACAGCAGCTGAAGCCAAAGTCCAACACTGGATACCAGCTGAGCCTGTGCTGAGTGTAGTGTTACAGGAAAAGGGCAGAAACACTGGTAGCTCCCAGTGATGCTGACTGGGGCACAGAGCTGAATGATGCAGCATCAGGACACTGTTTCAGTCTGACTGACAGAGAAACCTGTAGCTGTATCTACATGTGAGGCAGAGGCCACACAAGCAGCTTTCTATGTTTCACAGTGACTGAGATCTTCAGTGGGGGTGGACATGCTCCTGTACAGATCTCTGAGGAGAACCAAGGTGCAGTCAAAGAGTCCAGTCTGTCCTCACAGATGTGAACATGTGCTTTCATCAGGTCTGCTGTCAGCTAGCAGGCTCACATCAGAATCACTGTTCCTGAAAAACACAGTCTGTGTGACATCATCAGTCAGCTGATGGTCCCAGATCTGAATGGTTTCTGTCTCTACTGAGGAAGTCAGAGAATATCACTGAGGTGTGGATCAGGTCTGAGTGAGCTGTGGAGGGACAGCTTTAAACAGTCCACAGGTCTCACGTCCTGCTCAGTCTGGTAGCAGATACCTCGTATTGTTCCAGATGTGCTGACATCAGCAGCAGCAGCACAGCTGTGTGATACCATGAATCTCAGTTATTGATCCAACACACAGTAAATACAAAGATCAGGATTTCTGAGAGTAATCATTATGAGTCTGAACACATGATCACTGAATGTTAGTCTCCACAATAATAAGCTAACACAAGCAAACACAGCTTTCAGCTCTTATTTTGAAACTGGCTGATTTAGAGAGCTGTGATGTGAGCGTGCCTGGCTCTGAGGCACTTGGGTCAGCCTCTGTTGTTTAGAAGTGTTACAGACTGTGAATGACACAGACCTGTCAGTTTCCATGTTTGTCTGTAACACAGCTCAGGGCTCCATGCTGAACACATCCATCCAGTGTTATTGATCCAGGACTGATACCAGCATTGGGATCAATACTACAACACACAATCACATGTGTCCACGTGATGCAGTTTGAAGAGCAATCAGATGTCTCTGTATGAGGAGGCGGGGTCACAGGAGGTTCACAGAAACTCTGCAGCAGCATCATCAGCTCACATGGAAACTTTGATGATTCACTTCTGTGGTGTTTTTACAGAAACACGTCACAAAATTAGCTCCACCTGTTTTGTGAGCTTTGAGTTTCTTGTCTTCATCCTGGATTCTTGTGTTGCTGTTTTTACACACAGCAGATATTTCCTGGTTGCTTCCTTGATGACCACATGAAGCTTTCTGAAGCTTGGATTGAAAACGCTTCATTACTCAAAGCTTTCCAACACAGGCCTCTGTGCTGCCATCTGGTGGACAAACATGTGAAGTGCAGCGTGAAGCTACAAATGAAACTGCTTCAGCTACGTTTATATATAACATACTATAACCTATATAACTATATGTATAGTGTATTATGTAGGTTTTAGAGCTGGGGGTAGAACTGCTGATGGCCTGGTTGTTATTTATGTTCCCCATGGTTCACCAGCTCTCACACAACATCAGCACCAATGATCCATGTCCTCATAAACCTCTGAATCAGGTCCTGAAGCAGTGACGTCCTGAGTGAAGACCTCACTGATCACATGACTCTGGTCACCTGACTCAGTGTTTCTGAAGCAGTGTGCTGGGTTTTTAAAAATACCTGGCTGCTGCCTGATGTTGGGCCCACAGAGGAAGACGACTCACTCGCTCTTCTTCACTTCCTCCTTAAACATGTGGAAGGAGAGCAAAGTGCTGCCAGACTCTTATTTCTGACAGGAACAGAAGAAACCACAGCAAACTGTTCCAGTTCTTCATCTTCATCACAATCTATTTATTTATTATGGTGTCTTCAGTCTGAGGTTTGAAGTTTCCATGTCTGTGTGATGTGTGGTGTGAAGGCTGCTGGTTAAACTGGGACTCACTGTTTAAAGCACTGAGTGCTCATAGAGAGATGCTCCATGAGTCCCAGTACAGACTACAAACATGGTGGAAACTTAGCTTTGATATCCACACACTCTGCACGTCTGTGAGTAACTGTGATGAAGATGTGCAGAGATCTGTGTCCAAACAGGAGAAAGACTGTAAAGACTCTGTGCTTCTAACAGCCTCTGTTAACATATGTGAGGCTGTTTGTTGTTGTTGCCATGGAGCTTTGCACTGTTTGGGTCAGCAGGTCATGTGATCAGGTTTGTTCTGCTGGGCGATGGTTCAGTGTCAGGGTTTGTTTGCATTCATCAATAAATATCTAAATAAATCAAAGACTCCATGTTTGTTCTTTCATCATGTGACCTCTGCTCATCCATCTCTGTGTGTATCAGGATACATTTAGTTCATAATACACAGAAAAATCAGAGTTTTTACCTGTAATAAATGTGAAAGTAAAGATTCCTGCAGTGATAACCAGGCAGGACTGAAACACATCCAAGCTGTCACCACGGTAACAGCACCGTCCATCCACAGGTCAGGGGAGGAGCAAAAAGAGGGACTTTCACCATACATACATACATACATACATACATACACCACACTTGACAGGTAACCCTATTGGAGTCACCAATAGTGACTAGAGATGGCACGATACCACTTTTTTATATCCGATACCGATATCATAAATTTGGATATCTGCCGATACCGATATGAATCCGATATAGTGTTTTTTAATCAATAAAACTGTTTTTTTAATATCTTGCTGCATTTTGTATAAGTTCATACTCAAGTTTAAATAAACAACAACACTAAAGCTATTCTGTTAGACCTGTATGCAAAAACTATTTCATAGTTCAGCAACACTGATCAATCTAATAAACTTAAACCTGCATCATCCTCCCTATTCTGGTATTTTAAAGAGTACTTAGCTTAAGCAACCTCACTAACAGGGTGCCAACTCCCAGTAACAAAAAAAAATGTATTGATAGCAATGTTGAACATTATTACACAGGAAAAAACAACTACAGTAAAATAATCACAGCGTGACGCCTCTGCCTTTGTAAATGGAGGGACAGTAACTGCGTGTAAACCTGCAGACAGTCAGATTAACAGTATTTTGTCTCTATCGGCCATTCTGCTATTCATCTCATGTAAACAATAACGTGGCCACAGCGTGACGTGAAAAAGGCACATACCTTTGATGTTGCGTGACAAACTCTGTATTCCTCGTCCACACGTAAAGGCAAAAAGGAGTTTTAAAAAATCCCAGTTTTCTGTGAAAACGCCGTTTACGTGGACGAAACAGCTGCGTGTTCAGAAACACCCGTGTAGGTGCGGACGCAGCGTAAAAGAGTTAGTAGTTTATTTTCTTACTGCCTGTAATTTATTGCAGATTGCTTGTATTTGCGAACATTTTTCTTGTAAAACAAAGGCAGCAGAAAAAGTTTGGGAACCACTGCTGTAACTATGAGACAGATGGCTGACACACGAACCTGTGGGAAGTAACATGTTTGTAGAAATGTGAAAATGTCCATGCCATAATCCGTCCCATGTTTCCGTGTGGCACTGTGGAGTAATGCACAATTCTTCCAAACACGGACAAAATATGTAGAGGGAGATTTGTTACAAGGTGTGTTGTAATCCCAGAACAGTGAAGATTACATAACAGAAGAGCTTCACAGCTCGTCAGGCAGCAAGTGGACACTGAAGAGTGTGTGTGCCTTATCAGAAGGAAAACTGTTCTCTGCACCTGAGATAAAGGATCGTATAAAAGAAGAGCGAGCGCTCCCTGAGGTCTCCGACTTCTTAGACATTTGAACCTAGACAGGAGACGTGTGAGAATGGCAGGAGAGGACAAAAGGAGAGATGAACGAACTGCTGGAGGATCAGAAGGAAAGCAAAACAGGTTGGAGACAAATCAGTTGCTCTTTAATAAAATGGATGAAGCAGCATGTACACTTGTGAGACATGCATGTGTGAGGTCAGGTAAACCTCTACAACATGCTGAAATGCTGCTTCTAACACAGAATAGACCGACGAGCATTAATCGTGTATCCCCACAGGATGGAGCCCGAGGCTGACGACCAGCGAGTGGAGCGAGGTCAAAAGAAGCGTGGCGTGCTGCCCAAACGACTGCTGATAATGTCGTCTGTGGCTGTTGTGCTCATCGTGCTGCTGACTGTCATCGTTGTACCTGTTGTGCTGCTCACTAAGACGCCAGGTACATTTTTACAATATGTACGATATTAATGATAAAACAATGATGCAACTTTGTTTATGATCCAGATGATGAAACATACCTGAGTAAATGTATTTATTACTCATCACCAGAGGTACATTTCACAGTACTTTGTACTTATATACTGTATTATATACAACTGCAGTAATATCAGAGTCCAGCTGGAGCTGGTTGCAGCACCTGTGGCCTTCAAAGCATTTTCTCTGCATTGGATCTGAACAACAGTCAAATCTGAGCAGACGTGCCAAAGCTTTGTTTCTTGTTTTCTGTTTGCACCATAGTTCTTCCAAATGTTTCAGTTCAGGATTTTTTAACTGCTGTCATGTACACCATCAGTAAACTGTGACATTACTGCTTTTACCTAACCTAATCATCACCACGTTTCACTGTAAAGACCAGGGCGCTGCTTTAGTTGGATGAGCAGGCGACCACGTGCAGCACGGTTTGCGTCCGACCTGCGGCCCTTTGCTGCGTGTGTCCCCCTCCTTCCTCTTCACCGTGTCTGTCTAATAAGGCCAAACACAGACTGTAGGCTTAGCCGTGGTTCTGAAAGTCGAATGGAAGCTCAAAGTGCACGACTGGCAGTGTTGTGACATGCATACCTACTGCATGTAGAGTTCACCTGAGTGTACAGCGACAGTAAGATGTCTTTGCACAGGTGAAACAGCCCACAGTGTTGCAGGGTTTCACAGGGTGCTGCAGCCTCCAGCAGTGTGCCTTCTCCAAACGTAACACTTAAATACTCGCTGTGTCAGCATCACAACTTTATATTGCTGCTGCTAAAATCAGTGATTACAGTGATCAAAGTTCATTTGATATCATACTGCAGCTCATTGCAATGCCATGATGCATGAGTGCTCATCGTCGGCTGTTTGAGTTGAAAGCTCCCAGTTCTGCTGTGACAGGGACTACGTACCTATGACTCTGTCACTGTCTTGCTGTCCAATCGTGTTCCTCAGCTCCGTCTTCTGCCTCATTCTCTGGTGGAGACATGCTGGAGTACTTGGTGCAGACGGGGAACATCAGTGAAGCGGACGGCCTTTTGGCTACGTGGTTTCACCGAGCCAACAGCAAGGAGGACATGTACAAAGCGCTCATGGGTAAAAACACTCACACAGACAACACTGCATTATTTGATGGTGTCGGTGCCTGAACCTGCAGTCAGGTACAGACAAAACAAGCACCGCCTCCTGTCATCTTTTCAGGTGACACCATGATCTTGGAAGCCGATGTCACTCTCATGGGTTATGGGACCCCTGATGAAAAGCCAGTCCCGATCATGGCACACCCTCCCGACATATATAGTGACAACACTCTCGACGAATGGTTAGATGCTGTACTGGCTTCTGGAAAAGGTACAGATCAGAACTATTTCCACAGAAAGTCCATCAGATCACAGTTTTTAAAGGCGTGTTCGTTTGCAGGCATCAAGTTGGACTTTAAGGCTCTGGAATCAGTGGGTTTGTCACTGGACCTGCTTAAACAAAAGGAAAGCAACAAGGGAATAAACAGACCTGTGTGGCTGAATGCAGACATCCTCAGAGGCCCCAACGTCCCAAGCTTTGTAGCTCCAGTCAATGGAAGCAGGTATGAAATCCTAGCTAGCCCTCTGAATCCTATCCTGGCCATTTGTGGCCACTTTGCTTTTCGCTTTTCAACCATTTTTGTTCTGTTAATGCCAGTGGAATGAAACTTCCCAAAGGTGTGTATTTTTGTCAGATTTTTTAATTTTCAACATCAGCTCCTTAATAATGTCAATAATATTCACTATACACTAAATAGTTCCTCTGGGTTCTATCGTGGCCATTTGTGGCCAATTGAAACCCATTATAACCACCTTTTTTGATTCCTTGTTACTATATCCTAGTACTATATCATGCAATTTAGGTAAAATTGCTTTCATTCTAAAGTCAACACATGAAAATTGTAGTTTTTAATGTTTTTTACCAAATGACATCATTTACCCATTTTTGGCCAAGCAAGCAATTTCATGTAATATTCTGAGTTTCTAGTAGCAGCCTTTGATGGCCTACCACACTCCAATGGACCAAAATAATGAAACAATTTTGACATAGGTTTGATCTTAAGGATCTAATAGTTTGTGTTTATGCATGACATTGCAGTACAAACATGTATTTGCAAGATAGACTGGAATAAATTCAAACATTACATAGGCTGCAGTGAATTTCTGTGGATGCAGGATATTGAGCTTTGAGGTTCCCAGTCACTTAGCTTTGAAGCACATGCTAAAAGCACTTTTACTCTTGTATTTTTCATCAAAAGATACCATACCCAAAATATCAACTCTAGAAATAAAAACAAAAACAAAAAAAAACCCAATCACAGGACATTTTGCAGAGTTCAAACCTGCAGCTGCAGCTGGAGCGCAAACAACAACAAACACTGTTTGTAAACGTGTCCTGGAGTTTATGCAGGTGCAGACAGAGCTACTGCTGTAAGTAAGCCTAACAGCTTCCAGATCATTTATTCTGGCAATATGGCAAGAAGGTCATCACTGCTTCAAGCACTGCCTATATGATCTGGTCAGAGAGCAAGGACAGCAGCAGTCATCTGTCCTTGAAGAAAATACATCTGCCCAAGATGAAGAAACCTCCTCTCCAGAAGATGAGGGGACAATCTTCAAAGAGGCTGACTGCATCACCACTGATGTTGAGTTCTAGCCAGTGCCCAAATCCTCTTCTTTGGGGGAGGATTGGGGTTGGGGGGCATGGAGGTGGAGCCCCCCCCCCAATGATTGGAGGGCTCCACTCACTCCACTCCACTCCAGACCACTGGAGGGCTCCACTCACACCCAGTTCTCAGGAAGTGTTGTTGTTGTGTTTTGGAGTGAAAGTGTTGAGTTCTGTGGTGATGAGCAATAAACGAGCGGTGTTTATCGAGAGCTCTCGTGTCGTCTGTGTTTACCTCCACATTGGTGACCCCTGACTCGAACATGCTGCAGTCCGATGGTGGCGCCGACTCCGCTCTGGATGCATCAGCAGCTACGTTTGCTGTGGCGCAAACGTCCTACCTTGTCAGAACACCGGACTTTTGGCTTCACGATCCCCCGTCGTGGTTCGTGCACGTGGAGGCCCAGTTCGCCCTCCGTGACATCTCGGCTGACGACACGAAATATGGCTTCTCTCGACCCGCTAGCAACCCGTAGTGCGTTGACGCTCCTCCGGGACCCACCCACCCGAGTACGCCGCTCCTAAGGAGGTGCGTCTTCGGTGCTATGCCCTCACCGAAGCAGAGCGAGCCGAGAAGCTCCTCTCCCTCTCAGGCCTGGGTGGTGGTACGGCTCTCGAACGGATGGCGCACATGCTGTCCTTTCTCGGACCGGACGACGGGGGATTTCTCTTCGCCCACATTTTCCTCAGACAGCTGCCGGCGGCCATGAGAGCCGGCCTCGCCAACTCTCCGCTTCCGGGCACGAAGGATTATCGCTCCCTGGCTGAGGACGCGGATCGTATTCAAGTACTCAAGTATTTAAGTATTTATTTTTATTGTCATTGTCAAAGAACAATGAAATTGCGTTCTCCGGCTCAATATTGAGCTCTTTTATTTGGTCATTAAATTGCGTCACTGGCCACTAACACACCATGTGTGACATTGCTTTTGGCCATTCATCTCCTCCCCCCCCCCCCCCAAACAAAAGAAAGAATAAATAAATAAATAAATAAAGTAAAAATAAATCATTGTAACAGTTACTGTTACTGACCTGCAATGATGATAAAAAACATATTAGGTTTCACCATTTATATGCTAAAAGATGTGAACTTTATTACTATTTTTACTATAATAATACATAACCTGACTGGTATTCAAAGGGTATAATATCAGAATTTGAATTATATTTTGGTTTTTATGACTAGAAGCGGTGCTAATTTAAAAAATCAAGTCAATGAAAGTAGAAAAATGTTTTAATATATATTAATTTTATAGTATTTTGTAAATGTAAACAGGGGGTGGCCATTTTTGGCCACGAACAAGCTGAGAGGGATTTTTTTTTGTTTTTCTCTCACTGCACAAAAAAACAAAGATGCATAAAACTCATTGATACTTTTAATTATTGCTATGCATCTAACCTCCATCATGGTTAGAAAATAAATCAGTTTGCATGTATTATTTAGAAAAAAAATGGGGATTTTATGCTTTTATCCCTATGTAAATCATTACAATTATGTGATTTAACTGGTATTTAAAGGGTTAAAATGATGAATTTGATTGAAATTTTGATTTTCATGAACAGCCCTGATGCTAATCTAAAAAATCATGTAAAAAAAATTGGACATTTATAGCATTTTGTAAATGTAAACAAGGGGTGGCCACTTTTGGCCACGAACAGTCTGAAAGGGTTTTTTTATGTTTTTCTGCCACTGCAGAAAAAAACAATGTTGCATAAATGTCATTGATGGTGTTAATTATTGCTATGCATCTAACCTTCATCATGGTTAGCAAATAAATCAGATGGCATGTATTATTTAGAAAAAAAACTGGGATTTTATGATTTTCTCTATTTATGAGTTGTTATGATTGTGTGCTCTAACTGGTATTTAAAGGGTTAAATTTCAGAATTTTAATGAAATTTTGATTTTGATGAACAGCCCTGATGCTAATCTAAAAAATCATGTAAAAAAAACTGGACATTTCTCTTAATATATAATAATTTTATAGCATTTTGTAAATGTAAACGGGGGGTGGCCATTTTTGGCCACGAACAAGCTGAGAGGGATTTTTTTTTGTTTTTCCCTCACTGCACAAAAAAACAAAGATGCATAAAACTCATTGATACTTTTAATTATTGCTATGCATCTAACCTCCATCATGGTTAGAAAATAAATCAGTTTGCATGTATTATTTAGAAAAAAAATGGGGATTTTATGCTTTTATCCCTATGTAAATCATTACAATTATGTGATTTAACTGGTATTTAAAGGGTTAAAATTATGAATTTGATTGAAATTTTGATTTTCATGAACAGCCCTGATGCTAATCTAAAAAATCATGTAAAAAAAATTGGACATTTATAGCATTTTGTAAATGTAAACAAGGGGTGGCCACTTTTGGCCACGAACAGTCTGAAAGGTTTTTTTTATGTTTTTCTGCCACTGCAGAAAAAAACAATGTTGCATAAATGTCATTGATGGTGTTAATTATTGCTATGCATCTAACCTTCATCGTGGTTAGCAAATAAATCAGATGGCATGTATTATTTAGAAAAAAAACTGGGATTTTATGATTTTCTCTATTTATGAGTTGTTATGATTATGTGCTCTAACTGGTATTTAAAGGGTTAAATTTCAGAATTTTAATGAAATTTTGATTTTGATGAACAGCCCTGATGCTAATCTAAAAAATCATGTAAAAAAAACTGGACATTTTTCTTAATATATAATAATTTTATAGCATTTTGTAAATGTAAACAAGGGGTGGCCACTTTTGGCCACGAACAGTCTGAAAGGGTTTTTTTTATGTTTTTCTGCCACTGCAGAAAAAAACAATGTTGCATAAATGTCATTGATGGTGTTAATTATTGCTATGCATCTAACCTTCATCATGGTTAGCAAATAAATCAGATGGCATGTATTATTTAGAAAAAAAACTGGGATTTTATGATTTTCTCTATTTATGAGTTGTTATGATTATGTGCTCTAACTGGTATTTAAAGGGTTAAATTTCAGAATTTTAATGAAATTTTGATTTTGATGAACAGCCCTGATGCTAATCTAAAAAATCATGTAAAAAAAACTGGACATTTTAGTTAATATATAATAATTTTATAGCATTTTGTAAATGTAAACAAGGGGTGGCCACTTTTGGCCACGAACAGTCTGAAAGGGGTTTTTTATGTTTTTGCTCTCTCTGCACTAAAATAACAATGCATTATAATCAATGTTGATGTGAATCAATTACATGCCCCAGACTCTACTATTAATAATACAAGAAATTTCAGTAGCAATGCAATTATATAAAATTGCGAGATTTGAGGTTGTCGTCCAGCTGGTGCAGTGGACAAACAAACTGGTGTTTAAAGGGTTAAAATATGAAAAAGTAATAATTATTTTATATTTATGGAAAGAACTGAAGTTACTTAAAAGCTTTATGCAAAAAAAAATGGCAACAAAACAAAAATAATAAAAAATTACAGACCTAATCTGTAGGTGGCCACTTGTGGCCACGAACAAGCTGAAAGGGTGGTGTTTTTGAACAGATTCAGAGGGCTAGACCGGACACAGACCCTTGGACAGAGTTCAGAATTAGGAAGGGAAAATGTCTAACATCTAAAGACTGATCGGGAGGTTGGTGGTTCGATCCCTGGATCCTCCAGTCTGCATGCCAAGTGTCCCTGGGCATGATACTAGCCCCAGGTCGCTCTCCGATCTCAGCATGAATGTAGTTAGGAAGCACTAAAAAGCTTAGAAGAAAGTGACTGGGTGAGTGTGGTGTGGAGACTTGGGAGAGCAGGAAAGTGCTACGTAAGAATCAGTCCATGTTTATGTCTCCCTCTTTTTTCAGGTTTTTGGAACTCATTCAGGACAAGTTTCCAGATGTGACTTTGTCTCCTGGATGGAAGGTATAGCACGCTCACAGTAAGAACCCCATTGAACCATTATACCAGGCATGTGACGAGGTTCTGGGAATGTTCCTGTCAGGAACAGGAAGAGACTCAAGGAATCCTGAACTAACATTTATGAGAGAATTCAAAGCTGGAAGAAGAACTTTGAGCTTCAAAAAGATCCTTTGAGCTAAAGTAGACAAAACAGCTTTTATGTTCCTGTGATCCCTAAAATTAAAGACAGTTGAATTAATGTTGACATACATTATGGTAAATGCTTCATAGTGGGAACCATACATTACCCATCAAGAGTTTGGACACCTCATTTCATGGTTCTCTTTATTTCTACTACTTCCTACACTGTAGATACTGAAGACATCAAAGCAAGATATATGGAATTATGTAGCAAAGAAAACAATGATAACTCTAAATGTATTTTAGAGTCCTGTAAGTAGCCGCCCTTTGTTTTGTTGACAGAGCTGCGGCCTTCTCTCAGCTTCATGATGTCGTCACCTGAGATGGTTTCACCTCACAGGTGAGCCTGTCAGGGTTCATTGGTGGTGTTGGGACCATCATCTGTGTTGTGCAGAAGTCAGGGCTGTTAGCTGTGTACCAACCTATTTGACAACTGTTGAAATTCATATTATGGCAAGAACCAATGAGCTAAGTAAAGAGAAACAACAGCCCATCATTACTGTAAGAACTGAAGGTCAGTCAGTCGGAAACTTTGAATGTGTCCCCAAGTGCAGTCAGAAAAACCATCAAGACTACGATGAAACTGTCTGACATGAGGACGCCCCAGGAAAGGAAGACCAGGAGTCCCTCTGCTGCTGAGGATACAATCATCCGAGTCACCAGCCTCAGAAATCACAAGTTAACAGCAGCTCAGATTAGAGCCCAGATAGATGCCACACAGAGTAGAGACACATCTGAGTAGAGTAGAGACTGTACAAATCAGGCCTTTATGGTCAAACAGCTGCTGAGAAACCACGACTAAGGAAAAGCAACAAGCAGAGATTTGTTTGGGCCAAGAAACACAAGGAGTGGACATTAGACCATCTGTGCTTTGGTTTGATGAGTCCAAATCTGAGACCTTTGGTTCCACTTTGTGTGTGGATGGTCTCTACATGCATGGTTCCCACTGTGAAGCATGGGGTTGATGGTTTGCTGGTGTGGGGGGCTTTACTGGTGACACTGGTGGAGATTTATTTAAACTGAAGGCACACTGACCCAGCATGGCTACCACAGCATCCTGCAGCAACATGCCATCCCATCATGGAGAGTGATGGAGGCCTGGCCTCCACAGTCACCTGGCCTGAACCCAGTGGAGATGGTAAACACATGGTTTATATTTTTGACTGAATAACAGCTGTATGTGCTTTATTTCTTTAGGTACTCTATATTCACCAGCTCACAAACGAAACCTACTCCAGAGCCATGGTGGAAGAAATGTACAACATGATCAAAGACGTACCTCAAAGGGTAAGTGTGAATCCAGGTTTCAGTGGTCCCAGTTCAACACGCTCCCATCCCAACACGCCTGGGACAAATCGTCGGTGTGTTGCGTGCTGGGATGAGAACGCTCTGAGGTGTCGGAGAACGGCAGAGCTGACTGTTCAACGTTTCATCTCTTAGGTGACGTTCCCAGTCCACGCCATGCTGGTTCGCAGCGGCTGGCAGCACCTGAGCTGGCTCCTCAACCAGTCACCACGGTAACAGATAACTTCCACGTTTACTATGGCAATGATTGGAAATCTGCTAATCAAACCAGTAACTGGGGGCTGCTCGCTGTCCATGAGCGCCACAGACTGACTGTTATGCTTTGTGTCTAGGTTCAGCCTGACTTTGTGGCAGGGCTCTGTTAACCCCAGCGTCAGCGACCTGCTGTTTGTCCGTGACAACACCCACCCGTGGCAAGTCTACTATGACATATATGAACCCACGCTGTCAGAATTTAAGCAGGCTGTAGGTGAGGAGCGTTCATATGGAGCAGACTTACACAGACTATGTTTGGGTAAAATAATAATTGTGTGTGATTTATTCAAATCAGCAGATTTGTTTTCAGTGAGTTCTGACTGTTGTTGAAGAATAAAGAAAAACATTATTAGAAAACTACATGAAAAATCATTGGAAACTGAACCTTTTGCTCATTGTGTGTATTTGTTTAAGCTTCTTCTGAGATGAAGAGTTTGCTTCTGTTTAGTTCTTCCTGGTTCATTGTGTGTGTTCACAGGTAAGCAGGACAGCGTGAGGAGGTTCTATCCTGGAGGAGATCTGATGGAGTTTCTCCACCCAGGTTACAGCTCAGACCTCATGAACCGCCTGGCTGTGCCTTTGCTCCCCGTCTCCGGCCGGGCCTCCCTGCTCCGTCAGCTTTCAGGCAGGGTGACACAAAACGTTTTACACCTCAGGGTTTATAACCTGATTTTAACGTGCCAGACTGAAACGCCCGGGCAAAGCACGCTCTCAAAGTTGTACTTTACATATGCTAGCGACATCTGGTGGTAACATCATGAATGACAGCGGGGCACTGTCGCGAGAAACACCAAGAAACTGCCTCATTTGTGCCACGAAGCATTCAGAGATCCCTCGTGAGTTTTTTCTCAAGGTATTTTTAAAGTGAACTTGCTGTATGCACTGAAGTCATGTGGCAGCTGAACCTTTCGTTCACATCGGTCATCAGGATGATGTTCTTAGTGACTCTTGGTGGCAGAAACGCTGATGTCCTGGGATTTTGACCGTTACAGTAACAATTGTGAAAAACAAAAACTATCTGTTGTTTTGGTAGAAATGAAAGCGCCAGAAGTGTTCAGAGCTGTGCTGAGCAGAGAATACAGAGCACAGCTGCTCGATCAGAAATCAGTGTTTGAAGCCGCAGTGGACCGAGGCGGCGTGTTGGACAACGGGGAAGTGACTGCTGCAGAGGTGCGGCTAACATTTGGCCCTTTGAGTATCAGTCGTGGTCACAGCCTGTCCGTCCCTTCACAGCTGCGGTCTCCTCATCACCTCATGATAATGCAGCATGTCACAGATCAGCTGTTCATCCTGATGATGTCAAACTGTAAACCTGCACATGCTGCTGTCGCACCACCTTAAAGTCACACTGATAGTCTGTTTCACTAACAGGTGGGGGCAGCGGGATGCTGGTCGTTCGTGTGACCTCTGACAGCAGTCGACCTGGAGTCCTTCTGGTAGAAGGTTCTGGAAGGAGCTCAGAGCCCCTCACACTGCAGGTATATCTGTAGATCACCAGCCAACCACCAGCCACGTTACATTTTTATTAAGGCCAATCATGTGTGTGTTCTCAGGATGTTATTCAGACCCTTGGGCAGGCTGCTGATACCTCCTGGGGAATTTACCTGAGGGTCCAGAGTCAGCAGCTGCTGGAGGCTTCTCTTAATCTGCTGCAGTCAGCCTACGGGGCCGACGAGCTCCACAGGCCTGTGTGGATCAGCATGGAGGGCTTACAGAGCAGCGACAGCACAGCAGTAAGCACATCTGATCCCCCCTGAAGCAGTGTCTGCAGACAATACGTTAATAAATAACAGAGCAGACGCATGTCACGTTAAACACACCTGGCTGGAAATCCATCAAACTAGAATCGAGCAGGTGTAAATGTTGGAGCCTCCTCGAGGGTCCACCCTGGCTGGGAAACTATCACACCCCCACAGAGAGAACAGTTGTATAAGCTGCATGTTTGTCAGACGGTCCCCAAGCAAATGCAATCCTCTGTTCGTCATGAAGGCTTTTTAGCTGCTCAGGCTTGGTCAGCCAAACTCAAGTTCACTCCAACAATGTCCAGTGCCGATCCAGTTAGACGATGGAAACGTGTCATTTTAGGCTGTTTCATAGTCGTCCTTCTCTTTGCTCCAGGTCTTTGTGTCCACAGTCGAGCGCCTGTTTCCATACGTCACTGTAGTCCTGGCTGAGCACAGATGGCCTCCTCGGATCCCAGCGGCGGTGTCACAGAGGGTGGCTCTACACCTGAATGCAGCCTCGCTGCCCACGGGGCAGGAGCAGCTTTATGCTTTACTGGGAATGATGGACAAATACGACTTTATAATTGAGGTGGACACAAAGAAAGGTGGTGCAGCTGTCACTGTGGTGAAGGAGCTCCATGCACAGCGTGCAGGCAGAGCAAGCAGAAGCCTGTATATTCTACCTCAGTGATCAGAGCACGTGTGGGCTGAGAGCAGGTTTAAATGTGCTTTTATAGTCACCACAGAGTCTCAGTGTGTATATAAATGCTGCTGCTTTGGGTTGCTGAAGTTAACATCATTATACTGTATATATATGATTCAATGATTATTATAAAATTCATAATAAATTCTATTAAAGGAACCAAGTCCAAAACCAGAATTAGCCTCTTAGCCTGTGTGAGCTAGTCCGAGGTTTGTGATTCAGCAGCAGCTGAACACAGCACACACGTATGAAACACTCTCCTGCTGCAGCTAACATTTCACATGCAGCCCGCCTCTCTTACTGACTGCAGCACTGCATTATTTGCATCCATAAATGTGTCTTTAAAGTGTCACAGGTGGCATCAGTGCTCTCAGAGTCTCACTTGGTACTTTTAATGCTGATTTTTGAACGTTTACAACAAAGAAAATCATCCATCACTCGATTAAAACAAGGAAAAATACAACACAGCACTTTATTGTAGTTCAGTGGAAAAAGTGAATATTCATGTTTTAAACCAGCACGTCACGTTGAACTGCAGCAAACAGTTAGTGTTAAAATGAACCTGCATTAAGTACAAGCCCACACCTGTACAGCTGTTACAGTCATGTACCTTTAACCTACAAACATGAACAGCAGCTCAGTCACTGACACAGCGGCTGATTTTACTCACTTAACAAGTCGATTGTTACTGCTGACCTTTGTATCAATCCATGAAATGATCATAAAGTCTTCCCGCCACATAAACCAAGCAGGCTGTCCCCACAGTAGCGTCTGGTGCTGAGGAGAGCCTCGGACAGGCTGCTGCCACTGTCACAGTCTGTTCCTGGTCAAGTACTGGCTGCAGGAGCAGAAGGTGTGGTAGAAAGAGGAGGACAGGCCGGCAATATCTGTGGAGATGTAGGGAAGGACCTCCGGAGACGCCTGGTTAAAGTAGCTGATCTGAAAGAAAGACAACATACTAATAACAGCCAGCTGTGATAAGAGCACATGTACGACTGCTGCTTTCCTCACCAGGGACTTGTTGTCTTTGGTCTCCAGTATGGTGAATCCAGCACACAGAACCTCTCCTCTGTTATAGCCTTCAGTGGGAGGGTGAGTGGGCAGGGACACGGAGCGCAGGGCGATGACATACGGGTCTCTGAAGGAAAACAGAAAGGGAACGCATCAGGAAACCCTGCAGGACACAGGTGGATGGATCTGGCTCTACTGACCCGCTGCCACATGGCTTCCTTTTGGAGGCCAACAGGATGAAGTCCTGGAGAATCCCTTTTGCCTGATTGGCTGCAGTGGGAGATCCCATCGCGCCATGACGCACCGATGGAGTCACCACACGATATATGAAGTCATCGTTGTCGACCAGCTGAATCAGCTCGCACTTCCTGTTTGAGGAAACATACACACTGTTAAAAAGGGGACTGGCAGCACTGTTTAAAGACTAAGCTGCAGTTTACTCCACAGGTATCCACGGCAGAGGCAAACAGCTGCTTCTGTGCTTCACCAGCTGAGGGGTGGAGCTCGTGCATAGGGACACTGAAGGGGAAAACTACATAACAAAGGGCTTGGTGATGACATCACCCAGATCTCCACCCATCTCTGCTGCTTATCCTTCTCAGGGTCGCAGGGGGTGGAGCCTATCCCAGCCGTCTTAGAGGCAGGGTACACACTGGACAGGTCACCAGTCGGTCGCAGGGCTTAACACGACCATTCACACCTATGTGAGAGTTTCCAGTTAACCTAACCCACTAATTGCATGTCCTTGGACTGTGGAGGAAGCTGGAGGACAGGGGTGAACCCAGGGGGATGCAGGGGGAACCCGGAGGGGCGGAGTCTGCCCCAAGCAAGGGAGTCTGCCCCACTGTGATACCTCAGTGACCGATCCACAACATCCAGTTATTGTTTTAAAACTGGGATTTCCCACAGTGGTCTGCTCCACCAGCACAGGCCCACGGTGTTGACAGCATCGGAGACAAAGCTCCGCCTCCTCCACAGACAAGGGGATTTTGGGTTCAAGAGCTGCTCACCACGTTCTTTCCACCACCTGCTGGTCATGAGATCAATGCAAAGAATAAGGCTGCAAATCTAAGCAGCTAGGATGAGCTTCATCTGCAGGCTGGCTCGGCTGGGGGAGAGCCACCGTTCCCCTTTTATGTAAACGTGAGAATAAAGAGACAGACAGGCCCTCACAGCTAATGTCACTTTAACCTTAACATGTCAGCCTCAGTGCAAAGTGAGCAGCATGAAGCTAAACCACACGTCGCTTATTTTTAACCCTGAACCTCAGAAAAGTCCATCATTGGAATCGGAGAACAATACCGAGGCAGCGAGTCGAAACAGGCCGCGCACAGAAACCGCTGAACTTGACTCGTAGCAACGGGCAAACAGACGAGTCCCAGAGTCTTACTTGTAATGAGAGTCCCAGCTCGGCCTGTTGCTCAGCTCGGCGAGTAAATCAAAGGCTCTGTGAGCAGGAACGTCCACCTCACATTCAATCTTGAAACTCAGCATGGACTTCTGCTCCAGGGTGTAAAGCTGAACCTGTGAACACAACATAAAGCACCGATGGGCAGACTCACACAAACAAACAGCTCATTAGTGAGACGCACATACCTGGTCCTTCTCACAGCTCAGGCGCCAGCTGCTTCTGGCTGCCAGCATCTTCAGAGCTGAGACGTTGTTAAAGCTCAGATACACCTGGAAGCACAAACACAGGAACCACAAACTCATCTCCAGAGCTCAGCGTTAGCAGGCCGCCTCCCGCCATTCAAATACTACTTATTATATATGAATCAGCGCCGTCTAACAGTGTAAGTATTAAGGGTGCAAAATGAAGACAAACTGCTGCAGCACTATTTCTCATCTGCAGTGAAGGTGAAGCACAGCAGTGCGACACGTCGGCCTGTCAGAGGTTCAGTCGACTAAATCAGTCTGCAGGCACGGCGAGAGTCCGACTGTGGCTCAGGTTTGGAGCTAAGTGGGACGACATGAACACGCTGAGGTCTGCTCGGTCAGATCATACAAACTGGAACAAATCACTGAACATCCTTTAAGAAAGAAACAGAAATCATGTCCCACAAGTCGTGACGACGCAGCACCGACACACAGCTGAGACGCTGATGTGGGTGAAGAGACTCAGCTGAGAAAACTATTAAAGGTTTACTGTGTCCAGCTCAAGCACAGGCTGTGACAGGATCATCATCAGCTGACGAGCAGCTGTGGAAATCACCTTATTGGTGCAAAAATACTGTTTTATGTCCCGTATGTCCGGTAGATTCAGCTGCAGAAATGAGAACTAATGATGTGTTTGTGACAAGCTGCTAGTAACAAGGTGCCAAGTTGTCTGTTATTTGTAATACAGTAATACACACATGTATATAAAGAAAGTTTCTCTCCCGTGAGTCCACGTGGACTAACGTGAGCAGTACAGGTGACGGCGTGGAGCTTCTCCTCACCTGGTTGGTGGGATCCCAGGGAACAGACAGAGGCACCTCCCCCTGCGTGCGGGAAATGATGTACTTCCTAAACACAGTTAGAGGAATGCTGCATCAGGATGATGGCACTGTGCACAAAGCTGCACAACAAACGCTGATGTAGCTGCAGAGACGGTGCATTAGGGGCTGTTTGGAGACACGTACCTGTCCAGCCTGATCTTTTTCCTGGCTGTTGCCTCCTGAAACCTCCTTTGTCCTTCCTGTAAATGAGACGGACACACAGGCAGAGGGCACCAGTGTGTAACACAGCGGGCAGATTCCCAGCACCAGTTTATGACCAGTACACCGATCTGTGGCACAAACTGAGTGGAGTGTTATTACTCGGTGTTTGTTCATGCTGATAACGACCTACAACTACAGCGAGGCCGCTCCATCAGACGGATTTATGACTGATAACATGATGTGAAGCTCTGATCGCTGCTCAGCCGTCACGGCTTAATGGTTAATCGAGTGTTTCTGCACCTCCTTTATGACACTCGTGTTTTATCCTACAGGACGATCTCCACAAACTGCTTCACCACAGATGAAGCGTGAATGAAGCTGACACCAACATTATCCTGTCAATCTACTGCTCCACACTTTAACCCCACCAGCACACACTCCCCTGACCGTGCTTTCCTGCAGGTGTATAATGTGTAACAATCATAGTAATTTAATACTGTATTTACATGATTTCAACATTTGAATGGAGTTCATAATAACAGCGTTCACAGTGACGGGGCATGTGGACGTGCTCAGGCCTGTGAGCCACGGACGCTGTGACGCTTCCACCAGTAACAAAGGAAGGAAAACGCACGCAGAGGCCATGTTTCCTGCTGCGCAGTCATCCATCCATCAGCACCACGGGCGGTGCAAAAGGCTGACCCAGCTACACTGATGTCACCCACCGCTGTCTCTGAGCTCACCTTGGGTGAAGATCAGCTGTTATCAGGAGTCTGGCTGTGAAACGTTCATAGGCTGATGTCTTGTGACTGACACCTTGTTAGCCAATCAGAGTGCGGTTTCATACCACAAATTCTGAAGCAGATTTCATGTCTTTCAGTCAGTATTAGCCAATCACAGACAGCCGCGTCACATCCACGCTAACGAGCCGTTTGTGAGCGTTAGCTTAACTCACCAGGGGTTCAGGTCGTATCCGTGGTAATGTGCGTGGCTTCCCGCCATCATCGAGCACCTCAAAGGTCATGAAGGCGGAGTTTATGTGTCGGTTAGGCCCCTCCTCGTGGTAGGCCTCCGCGCGCACGCCCACCTCCATGCTGCAGTAAGGACACGTGTCAGTATGCAACCAGTGGTTCTGTCTGCTGCACAGCTGCAGTGCTGCGTCTCTGCCAGCGTTCTGGGATACCTGTTTCTGAAGGCGTTGTTCACTATCGCCTTCAGCAGCAATCTGTCTCCAACCTGAGAAGGTCCTCTGAAGGTGAACATGTCGATGGCTCGAAGGGTGGGATGAGCCTGAGACAGACGGCTGCAAGCAGAGAGCACAGAGACAATAGGCCACGACCTCCCACGTGCTCGCCGTGTTCAGGTTACTCACACAGCTGGACAGATCCTTTAATCTGCCACGAGGACTGAACTACACTGATCAGAATGTGGAGGTCAAAGGTCACAATGGTGCATCCTATTTTTAGGTAAAAATATGAAGGAAAGACGTGTTTGTGACTGTACCTGGCAGCGATTGTAGCTACGTTCACCATCCAGGCCATGATCTGCCCTCCAAATGTATTCACCTGGGATTCAAACACAGCAATGATCTGACAAGTCTCAGCGGTACCATCACACACTGATGAACACTCACATGTAAAACAGCTGGGCCTCATTTACAAACCTGTGTGTAGGATCCATACACACAGTTCAAAGTTAGATGTTTAGACACAAGTTCAGCCATTTGTGTTGTTTCAGAAATCGCTCTGCCCGGGGCTGGGCGCTCAGGTATGTAGCAGCTCAGTCCCGGTGGCTACTTGGCGGGGCCTGGCGCCTGTTGCTCGGTCAGGCCTCTTCCGGGGTGTGGGGGGCCCTCGGGCCTCCGGGCCTGCGGCTCGGTTCACTCTGGCACAGCTGGCTGCCGGCAGAGCCGGCGGGCACGCCACTGCAGCCCCCTCTGGCTTCTGCTCCGTGGCTGCTGGGTGACCCCTCATCTGGGGCTCTCCTCAGCTCTTCCCAGGAGGGTGGCACGGATGCCCCTCCGGTGGTCCTCCTTGGGCTCTCGCACTCTGGGGCCTCTGGATGTCTGAGCCTGGATCTCCTTCATGCCCTGGGGGGCGGGGCTATGGCTCTCTACACCCTCTAACAGACCATCACATGTGGAAACCATTTGAATACAAGCGCGCTGATCCACACAGGTGTGCACTGTTCATGGACATAAACTACACCTTTCTTGGCTGCTACCTCAAAGCACATTGTGCGCTGTCGGTCCTGCGTGCTGCACAACAACATTCAGTATTTAGTATTTACTGCTGTTTACACTCAGCTAGATTAATGTGATGGTGTCGTGTTTAGTATGTTGCTCTGTTGTTTTTGCTTGTTTTCTCTTTTTTCCTCTCAACAGCTGATCCAGGAGATTTTTCTTCTTCTTTCTCTTTTTAAGTCTTTCTCCCTTTCCTATCCCTCACTCATGTCTGTCCCGTCTGTAACAACTGAAAATAAAATAAAATAAATAATAACAACAAAGGTCGATCAAATGGACCAATACGGCAAGGCCGTGATGATCCACTTGGTGAAGTAAATCCATTGGGTCTCCTTGTTGGTCTTCAGACAACAGATCTGGCTAAAGAACCAAATGGGACAGGCAAACGACCAAAACAAAATCGCTCTGACAGCAGCAGTCAGCGCCTCAGTCTACGCTCAGATGTAGTCAGTGTTTGGAGGCCATGAGCTGATGTTTTGAACCAAAAAAGGAGTAAAAGAAATAAAATGCTACTGCATCTCCACTTCAGCGTATTAAATAAAAGCCAAATGTTTTGTTCGTACGAAACGAGGCCACGCAGGTGTTTCTGGTGACAACAGCTTCAAACTCAGTCTCCTTCAAATATTCCACGTTGTAACAGCACGAGACAGACCAGCGACAAACCGCCGCGTCCGCTCCAGTTCAGATGGGAAACACATGAAATGAACTGACCTGATGGTTTGCATGTGGAGGCAGAACCAGCTCCACACTCTCCACCCGAGTCCTCTCTGCTGCCACTGCATTGGGTCCCACTGAGCTGTCAACTGATACAGAAACAAGTCAAGTCGTCCCTCTATGTGAAGAAAGTACTAATTGAAGTTTGATGGTCATTTAGAGCCAGACGGTTGTCTTTGTTAGCGACCACAGCAGACGCCATGGAGCCACAGGCTAAAGTATCAGGTCAGTGCAAATGTTCTTCTCTCAGCTTCGCCGGCTTCTCCTCCTGCCTGAGCTTCCTTTGTCCTCCTCGCGAGTGCCCGGACCATCGCAGCCTTGCCTCCCTACGCTCGTCTTAACTCGAGTCGTTCCTCTCATATCCTCATTTCATGTCCACAGTGGTCACTCCCAGTGGAAACCCCGACATCTTAACTCCTCCAGCTCGGCCTCTTGTTTTTGTTAGTGCCACTGCCTCCAAACCATGGCAGCTCTCACTACCATGGTTTCAATCCTCCGTCACATATCAACCCTGAAACCTGTCTCTTTTCTTCCCCCGTCTGTTGCTCTGGATGGTTGAGCCCAGGTATCTAAACTCCTTCCTGTTACCTGCAGCCTCCCTGCTCTCCCTACAGGTCACATCATCTGCAAACCTCACCGTTCACAGAAGGGGCTGAGAGCAGATCCCTGCTGTGATGCCAGACACCTCCCCATGTCATGCACCAGCCTCACACGCTTCTCCAGCACTTCTGACATTCTCGTGTAAACCCACAGCTGCTCTCTTGTATCCTGTGCTTTCTACACGCACAACGACGCAGTGAAGTGAAAAGACTTTGCTGTCTGCCGGGACGTGGCCGGGTGCGTCACACTCACCCTGCTGCACCGACTCATTGGAGAGCAAATCCTTGATGATGTCATCGTGCACCATTCGGACCCTCCGCCTTTCAGCGGCCACGCTGTATTCAACCTGCTCCTTCTGCGTGAGAGGAACAATGGGCTTCAAGGTCACCTGTGAGGTTCGGTTCAGGAGGTACCACACACACACACACACACACACACACACACACACACACACACACACACAGGTCAGACCACAGCAGCACTAAAAGGCATGACTCTGTTTTACAATGAGAGCTTGTGGTATGATGGTGTCTGTCTGTGGTGCTGCTGCAGTTTGTCTCACAGTCATAAAGATCCCGTATAAGTGCTGAGACTCTGACGCTGGATTTTGACCTTTGGAGCTCTACAAACGTCAGCTATGTGTCCCCAGCACGTCCCCGAGGTCACGTGATCAGCGTGTGCTCGCTGTGCATCATACGATGCTGAAAACTAAAGCAGACACACGAACAGCAGCCCCCAGACTCTGAGCTCTCTCCCCCCCACCCCCCTCCCCGACCAATCACAGCAGATGGCCCCGCCCCTCCCTGAGCCTGGTTCTTCCTGTTAAAAGGGAGTTTTTCCTTCCCACTGTCGCCAAAGTGCTGCTCACAGGGGTCATGTGATTGTTGGGCTCTTCTCTGCATGCATCACTGAGGCTCTACTGTACAGTATAAAGCACCTCGAGGTGGCTGTTGTTGTGATTTGATGCTGTGTAAATAAAACTGAATTGAAAAACAACTACAAACTCTTTTCAGACTTTTGGTCAACCTTTGTTTTTATGTCCTGGCATTGTTGTGAAGCATTTTGTGATGTTTATCTTGAACGGTTACTAGGTTACGCACTAAATTTCCTTTGAGATGCAACAACACATAAACAACATGCTTTTAAACAGTGACATTCATCTAGTTATCAGTAATGTGGCAAACGTCCACACACTCTCCAGCGTGTCGTAATCACGCATCACACTCCCCGCACCTTTTGTCCTGTGCTTGTGCGCTGGGTAACAAAGGTGGCGTAGGCATGACAAACCCTCCAGTGACGATCAGAGAACAGGTCCTCACAGTTTACCTGTATGCCCACCTGAGGGGAAGCACGGGACAGTACGTTAAGGTAAACACACATGGTTGTACCCGTGAGAACAGCACACGCAGCTAACTGAATGGCAGGAAGTTGAATTAGTGTGTTTAGAGCTCACAGTGTTCATTCATGTCACAGCCCCACACAAAGAAAACGTATTAGGCTTTTTTATCAACTTCTGTGATTGAACATGATGTGGTGGAAATCAGCATGCCCCCCCACAGCCCAGTGGGCAGCTCTGATCCTTGAGTTGGCTTTACAAGTCCACACTCTCAGACTGCTTCACTTTATTCAGCCTGCTGACGATGGAGGGGTGCAAACACCTGCCAGCTCTTACTTTGGGATTTTCAAGCAATGCTTTCATCCCTGATTTCAAAAACAACGAAAGACACAAAGAACAGCAGCGTGAAGTTCACTGACCTCCATGCTGGTGTTAAAGGCTCTGTTGACCTTTGCCCTGATATTCACCACCTGACCCACACTGAAGAAAGATGGAAAGGCGGAGTTACTACCTTCAGCCCAACCCTTCCATACACACTCACACACGCCTCCTCTCACCTGATGGTGTGCTCAAAGTGGATGTCATCCATCGAAGCAGTGACGCAGGGACTGCCAGCGTGCCTCTCAGCTGCACGGTCGAACAGTGAGGTCATTACAACATGCACTACACGCTTCCAACACACACCTGTGACACACAAAGCTCACCTGAGAGGCAGGCGGCGGAGTCCATCCATTTGAGCAGCTGACCCACGCTGAGCTCCTGCCGATGGTTGCTGTGACAGGGCATCACGATCTGACTCATTTTCACCTCTGTCGGGTTGTAGTTTTCTTCTTCTTCCTCTTCTTCTCCATCCTCTTCCTCCAAACAATCTGATGTCCTGGAACTCATTTGGAAAGCTGGGGAAACAAATGAAAGGAAAGACACTGAAGCTACAGTACTGTGCAAAAGTCTTGAGTCACACCTCATTTTCTTTTGTTTTGCCCCCAAAGAGCCAGACTTTGTAATCATTTTGAAACCTGATACTGAACAATAGTTTTGCTCTAGTCCGATTTCAGATGAATGTCTTTTTGTTTGTTCAGTCACTTAAAACTGACCTATGACTCTTTTTGAAGCATTCAATTCAGCTTTATTTATAAAACACCAAATCACAACAACAGTCGCCTCAAGGTGCTTTATACTGTACAGTAGAGCCTACAGTGATACATGCACAGAAAACCCAACAATCATATGACCCCCTGTGAGCAGCACTTTGGCGACAGTGGGAAGGAAAAACTCCCTTTTAACAGGAAGAAACCTCCAGGAGAACCAGGCTCAGGGAGGGGCGGGGCCATCTGCTGCAAACGGCTGGGGCGAAAAAGGCACCTAACCCAGGAGGTGAACCAGTGCGTCTACACACAACAGACAATTTAGCAAAGAACCAACTAGGGCTGTGCGATATGACCAACATCTCAGATCCTGATATAAGACATCTATCGTCCGATAACGATATAAATCACAAAATTGTAACATTTTCTATAAAGTCTGTGAATCTCGGGCAGCTCGACCTGCGTGAAGTGTTTCCTGCTGCGTGTCATGTAGCTGGAGTCGAGTGTTTTAACGATGCATGAAACGACACATTTTTAGACATAAGTTGTAACGGCGCCGTTTTCTTTGTGAGTATTTATCACACGGCGTGCTGCGGGGAAAAGCCTGTTCTAACGTTTGAGTCTAAGGTTTATTTTTTAGCACCTGGCGGCTCTTTTTTGCTTCTCATCTGTAAACAATCTGCATCTTTCACGTGATTCAATTTATTTTGTAAAGTCTCAACAGGATCTTGAGCTTTATTGTGAAAGGTTTATGTGGAACAAGCGGACACGCGGTGGTTTTACCGTCGTTAAAAACAGGCGCTTGTCCGTCCGTAGTGTCGTTATATTAAATATAAGAGAAAGAGAGAACTTTAAGAACTTAATATAGCCACTACAGTGACATCAGAACGATGAAAAATTATTGCCGTAAACAGTTTATTTTGCGACACCACGAAACAAACGATAGCGTAAAATGAAACTATAGATGTTTTTATATCATCATCCATATATATCGTTATATCGAACAGCCCTAGAACCAACTGTAGACTGATTGAGCTACTGCTCAGCACTCCCAGTCTGCTTCCCACCAAACATTCATCAGGTAACTGACTGCAAGTGTCAGTCGATGGAGCCACGTCAGCCCACTATCAGTGGAAAAGAACGTGCAGCACAGCTGAGGCTTGTAAAGATGCACCTAAATAACGCACATAAAGAGTCCTGGAACAAAGTGAACACAAGTTTAGCCGTAACGCACAACGCCACACCAGACCTCCTCATGTGAACGGTCAATGATGGTGATTCTTTACATTTGCTTTGCAGCCACAGGATCCGGGCACACCGTGAACTCCTCTGTACACCAAAGGAGTCCAGAGTCAGCTGTGAGGCCCTCCGACAGCTAAAGCTCGGTGGGATCTATGGTGGAGCTGCATATCACTAAGACTGTCTGACACGTGACAGCTGTGATGGCTGATTGCTTGGTTCTGTTGGTCACTGCATGCCTGCACAGCATCGTCTGCGCTGCATGCTCCAGAACACAGTAGGTTGGTTTTTGTTCTTAATGCATCAGATTTTATTTTTATTGTATCCTATAGTTCAGGTTCTAATACATAGTTTGATATGTTGTTGATTGTTCTTTGTTTTCGTTGTATTCATTTATGTGCTTATGCACATGTGCATAAATACACAGATACTCTATGTTGTTGTGCTACATGTAGGGTGTACAGCAGTTTGCAATGTTGTTTTGCATACAGACTATACAAACACATTATTAGAATTTTATTATTATATTATTATAAATATTAACCTGTAGTTACTGTGGGATGGTGCCAAAAACAGTATGTTATGTGTACTTAACAGCACTCGTGCCAAAGGCTAACATAGATTGAGCATTTAGAATAAGCTAACAGGAAGCTGAGGTAACCCCAGGTTACTGACTGTACAGACAGTATGTGAAACATGCAGAGCCAGACTTGTTCTCACTTGTTACAACTGATCTTTTGTGTCGTTGCTTAAAGTGGAATAAGATAGAGGAGGTGGCACCATTAAAGCACGGTAACGACAACAACAACAACAAAAACCAAACAGAAAACTCCATGAAACTCAAAGTGGATACAAAGCAGAGCACTCAGGGTGTACACGCAGCTGAATGAGATGTGCTGCTTAAAGCACTTTGAGGGCTCGAGTAAAAGCTCCACATGAGAACCATTTACTACATGAAGACTGGATGAATATAACACTCACAGACATTTCAGGGCCTCCACTATGGGCTCACAATGTGGTCATAAATATTTTGTACTTGTTACAAGTCCGAATTTTGACCCTATTTTTCTTCCTTTCATCTGATTGGTCAATGTCATGTCAATCACAAATGTAACAATCCAATCAGAGAACAGATGGGTTTGGCTGTCGGAGGGGCGCTTTTTTGAACTGCAGGTCCTTGAAGGGTAGCAGCTAGGTCCCCTAACTTTCAGCAGCTGTTGAAAGGAAAAAGTTGTGCTATATCAGTGGTTAGAAATACATTATTACTTTAGGATTAGTTTAACACAAAGTCAGGGCTGACCCGGGACCATTGCTGTGAGTCACAGTGCGCAGCATAAAAGTCCTTTCACATCGGACGCAGGATGTGCTGCTAATGCTAACTGCTAACTAAAAGCAAAGGATCCAGAATTTGTTGCTGGCTGCTGGGCTCTGTGGGTTTTTGCAGCAGCTCTACCTGTACTAGATGCACCTGCTCCTTGTCGTTTCCATCTCTGACTTTATGTGAACTACAAGAGTTTCTGTTTTTTTTGCTACTTCCTCAAATGTTCAATAAAAACATGTATGCTAATTCATAACGAAGAAAGCTTTGTAATGAAGACTGTCATTTCCAAAACACTGCCCCCCCACCCCGCGGTCCGCAGCGCTGTTGAAAAGGCTGTGGAAGTCCCTGTATTAAACACGTAGACCTGTGACACAAAAATCACCAAACTCGGACGACCACAGACTGTTTTCCTTCGTGGTGAAAGGAAAACGCTGGGCTGGCATGTAAAAGGGCATTTATTCCCTTCAAAGACCTGCAGTTCAAAAAAAGCGCCCCTCCGACAGCCACACCCATCTGTTCTCTGATTGGATTGTTACATTTGTGATTGACATGACATTCACCAATCAGATGAAAGGAAGAAAAATAGGGTCAAAATTCGGACTTGTAACAAGTACAAAATATTTATGACCACATTTTGAGCCCATACTCCACAGCCAACACCGGCCTGATAAGTAAAAAGCGTTTCTCTTGGATGCCACCAGGGGGCGATGTCTTTGGCTTTCAGCCATACAAGTCTACGGAAAAACAGCTTTGTGCCTTCAGCGCAGTGAAAACGTTTGTAGCCTCAGTCAATAAGCAACACTGCATTCAACATAAAGTCGCTCCACGTATCAGAAAGGCTGGTCAATGAGGCTCTAACAAACCGTCACTCATCCGCTTTCACAGCACTCACAAACCACGGTGTGTGTTTGTCAGCGTTGATGGAATCAGCTCCAAGCTTTCTGCTCGGTGAAGGGCTCAGCGCACACAGGTGAGGACTGTGCTGCAAGCACGTCGCAGTTTGACACGGAAGCCTCGAGATGAACTTTCACAGACTGTGGCCGTGACTCATGTTTCTGACACAGCTCGTGGTGGCGACACATTAACAGTTTCTTGAACGATCCTTCGTTCAGCTTTGGACCTCAGAGGTTTGTGCCAACAAGCTTCTCACACAGCGACTGGTCTGCTCAGTCCCAGTACAGATGTTGTCCTGGTCTGGACAGGTGGAGCGGGGACCGGTTACGTACCTGTGGTCTGTAGCTCTAAAACAAACAGCAGTGACCGTCGACCGGTGTCCTCCTGCACTGTGCACACAACAGACAGTGACTGACGGTGACGCCCAGTCTAACCACTAGTTTCTGCCCAGCAGCTCCCAGTTCACAGGTTTGTGCGTCCTTCTAGTTCCACAAACTGCGCCTGCGAGCCAGCCTGGTTTCCAGTCCGAGCCGAGCCTAAACCCGCACCGAGACCATTACCTACATGTTAGTGTACATTAGAGGAACAAACCTGAGGGCGGCCACTCACACAGCTCCACAGACTCACGAAACACAACGACCAACACGGATTTCGCCAGTGCCTTTCAAAATAAAAGCCACACACGCACGCCTATGTGCGTCGATTTGCTGATTATACCAACCATGTGCTGTACATGTGCAACATTTAGCTCCTGGATAATAAGCTGAAGGGAACAGCGAATTTTTACAAAGTCAACGGTCAAAAGTTTTAGATCAGCCCAGTTCTTCCAGTTATTTATTGCAATTAGTCCTTCAAGTCCAATGAAGTCTGTCCTTGGAATGGTACAAAGGGAAGAGGCACGCAGCGTGGGTCAACAACTTAAAGCTGAGGCTGAGCAAGCCTTCCTACAGGTAATGATGGCCAAACGAAGCTTGTGTTAGAAACGGCTCATTATTCCAAGCGTTTCACCGTCCTCTGGTGACATCTGGTGGCCAAACTTATGAAGCGCAGCTTGAGTTTAAAGCGCTCTTCTTCATTAAGACTGCCCACAGAGTGGATACTGGGCCACCCTTAGGTTGCTTTCAACTGAAATAATTATGTCTGTTTGATTAATAAATACATTTGATTAATAAAGTTTCGTTCTTTAAACATGCGCCATGGTGTGGTCTTTCTTTGCTTGAAGTTGGTAAATACAATAATGTACAACACAGCGTGGAGTATGTGAGGCCCCGCCTCCACGTACTTATGCAGTTCATCACTGGACAGCTGTGTTTATAAATAATATGATATTAGGCCAATTTTCGTAGACATATTTTTGACCCGGGGGTAGAACTGATTGTGAACTGCAGGGGGTATGAACTTGTAAAGTAACAACATGATGCATTTAAGGTCATCCTGTTTGGTTTTTATTTAAGCAGAGAATTGGTTCCACTGTGTGATGGCCCAGTCTGTGTCTCTGATCATGTGACTCTGGCCAAACGAATCAAGCTTCGACACAGTGCTTCTGAAGCAGTGTGTTCATTTTTGTGACACACGCACCGGAGCGTCAGCTTCAAGCGGCCATCACTATTGTAAGGAGAGCTGTATGGCAAATAAATACTTTCTGTTCCACTACACTTGCCTTGGTCCATCTCACTGTGTTTCCAGCCCTGTTACAGTCGGTCTGTCCTACAGAGAAACTGCAAAGAAAGTCAAAGTGTCAGTGAGTCCAGTTTCCTTCAGCATCAAAGGCTCAGAAACTGTGACAGGAAGACGTCTGCAGACCCAAAGACACGACTGAATCAGAGGACAAGTTTCTGAGAGGTAACAGCTGTGTGATGGCGGCTCGCAGGACAGCAGCTTCAAGCAGCTTCATAGTGGTCGTAGTGAGAAAGCCTCCGTTCCAGCTGTGAAGAGAAACTTTGAGCTGCAGGTTTGACAGGACGAGTTGCAGAAAGAAAGCCAGACGTCAGAATAAGACAGAGGTTTGTCTGGGCCATGAAACACCGACACTGGACGACTGAAGACTGGAAGAAGGTATTATGGACTGATGGATCATCACGCAGGATCTTTGTACGGCGTTGAGTAGGTAAAAGACGGTTCCACAATGTGTAGCATCAACTGTCAAACATGCAGGAGGAAGTGTGATGGTCTGGGGCTGTTTGCTGGATCCAGGGTCGGTGACTCGTACAGAGTGAGAGGCTCCCTGAACCAAAACAGCTACCATAGCATCCTGCAGCTCCCTCTGGGGTCAGGGGTTCATCCTACAGCAAGATAATGGCCCAAAACACGAGTTCAAGCTATGCCAGAACTACCTCAGGAAAATAGAACAAGGGAGTGTCCAGCACAGTCTCCAGACTGAAACCCCATCGAGCTGGTTTGAACTGGACAGAAGAGTGAAAGCAAAGCAGCTACAAGGTCCACATTCATGGGAACTTCTGCTACAGATATGGGAGAGGATTCGATTTCTACGGTACTGTAGAAAGAAGCCACGAGTCAGACGTTTAGAATACACTTTGGTCTATAAATTGATTCCATGATTTCTTCTTTAACTCCAGTTTCTTATTTGTATATGCTTTTATTTCAGAGTGCAACGAAACATTAAACGGCATAATTTTCCATAAAAGACTTTAAAACCTGGGTTGTTCTTGGCAGCGTATTTGGGCATTTATTTTGATGTGCGTTTCAGTAGAAGGACTAGATGTTATAATCCCTGATTATGCACTGCTTTAAATTGAGAAAGGTTTGAGGGATGGCTGTTATGAGGAAAGCCCAGAAACTTTGCCAGCAGCACAGCGTTGTGTGCCTCAACTGTCGGTCTCTTACCCAGGCTAATCTGCCACTTTTCCTTCCTTGGTTAGGTTTAGGGATTAGAGATCTAAATTATCGTATTAAATTTGGGACACATCATCAGTAGTGGACCTTGGATTCATCGGGTGTTTCAGCCATTATCACCAGACACCCTCATCCAAGGAGGCCCTGCCAGGGTTGATCAGGCCCTGGAGTGTGTCTGGTTTATGTTAAATTGTTATTTCTCTTCTTCTTTCTTCTGTTTACACTTTATTTTCTATCTATTCACTGCAACTGAGAAATAATACTTACCTCTTTAGCATTTATGGAGCCTCACTTCTTCAAAGGGATAGAAAAGGTGATCGAGAGAAGAAAGACGAAGGGGACACGATCGGAGAGAGCAGGAAACAGTGCACTGTTTGGTGTTATGAAGCAGGTCACACAAACAGGAAGGAGCAGATTTATGGACACTTGTATGTGAGAAGCAAGATTTTAAAGTAAGAGTAAAATCACAATCCTTGCTGTAGATTTCAGGTCAGCGCTGCCACTTTTAATACTGTTGTGACTTCTATGAGCATTTGTGTCTTTAGCATTTTGTCAGAACGACAATTTTAACACGATCTTCAGATATCTGAAAGTAACGTGCTGTGATAAATCCACTGAATTACCCGCTGTTTTTTCTTAGCTCCCCACTGTGTGCTGTGAGTTTCCTCAGACTGCTAAACTCCCATTGCTTGTGAGCTTCATTCAGGATGTATTTGTTCTGTTTAGGATGTGGAAGACTGACTTCTTCAGCCTGAGCCTGGTGTGATTTACCTTGATAAAATGGTATGTTCAACTACAGAAGATAATCCTGTGTTATTTGTGGTTGTTCTCTAAGTATTCAGAACGCCCTCGGCCAGAGGCCATGTCCTAACATGAGCATAAACATAGTCACTGAACAGGAAAACCACTCATTTGCTTTTCGATGTGGAAGGAAAAGTATGTCCACACGTTTAACATAGAACAGCAACCCAACGAAACGTGTTGGGTACTGACATGCTTCAGGACGTAGCCTTAGCTTGGAATTTACATATGAACAGCTTGATAACCTTAATGAGAAAGAAAGAATAAACAAAGTGTTGAGAAAAGCAGCCTTTATTCAGAAGTTATCATAAAGATGTAGATGAAGTGTGGGTGCAGCTCCATGAAACACCCGGACGCTGTTACTGACTGAAAGAAAATCAGGAGTTTTGAGAAGATGCTGATTTAGATCCCAGACACACACACAGACACACACAGACACACACAGACACACACAGACACACACAGACACACACAGACACACACAGACACACACAGACTTCACAGGCAACTGACTGCTGGCAGCGCATCGCTCACACAAACACACAACAGATGTATGAGGTCTGCAGTCCTACACAGCTCCATGCAGGTACAGTGCCAGGAACTTGCTGAACGCCTCAGGCTTGTATCCGGCCAGACCAGCTGGTATCTGTGGAGACACAAAGCAACCAATCAGAACCATTACATTTTCACTGTGGCTCCTCCCATCACACAGTCAAAAGGAAGCATATGCAATACGTCTGTAACAGTTTCCACCAGTCTGTTTAACTATGCATCAAAAGTGTTGCAGCTAAAAATTCATGCAGACTGCATTACTGCAGAGTTACTGCGCAGCACAGTTACTGCGCAGCACAGTTACTGCGCAGCACAGTTACTGCGCAGCACAGTTACTGCGCAGCACAGTTACTGCGCAGTTAGAGTACAGCTTCCTGCACACTGACACAGGAAGGCTGACAGCTACACAGATAAGTAAAGTTAGTGAAAGCCACGCCTCCCCTCAAACAGAAACTGTACCTTGACTTGCTTCTTTTTAATGAGCGGTCGAACTTTTGCAAAATCATACAGCTCAACGTCTTCTTCCAGCCACATCTGCAAACAGACAAATGGAACAGCTAAAACAGACTGCTGGGGTTTAACTTGGGACTCATTAGCTGGAGGACAAAGAACAACTTTTGTTGACACATCCATAAGCTTAACGCTGAGTAAGCACACAGGGTTACTGAGGCCATCAGAGACGTAGCCACTGTTCCAGCATCGTCACAGCAGTCTGCTCTTATGTTTGTGGGCTAAACTGGGCTGGTAAGTTGTGGAGTTATTACAAACCCTCAATAACACAAGGAAGCACCAAGACATACATAGCATTTACATACTGGCGAGGAGTGAGCCGTGCCTTTGTGCCACACTGGCAGGTTTGGAGTGATACTTAGCACAACATAGCACGAGCTGTAAGAAGGAAATCATGGTGAACAATACAGCGAGCACTGAATCTGCAAATCTGTAGTCAAATCCTTGAATTGTAAATGGACTGCATTTACAGCAGTGATATTTCCCTACTTATCAGGGCGTGATGTCAGCATCCTGTACTTTCTTTTTCCAAGGCTGAATGATTTCACAGCATAAATAATCCACACAGGTTAACACGCTTAGATCTGACTGGATGCTGGCAGATTATTCTCCGCTCTTCTTTGCTGAGTTGTTCATTTGAAGTGGCTGGTTTGAAAGCTTCACTCGGATTTTTCTCCACGTGAAAACAAAACAAACCATGAAGAAAAGCTACAAGTTTACAAAGTGATCAACTGATTTGAAGCAGAGAGCACACAGTGCAGGTGTGAGGACACACGCAGGTCCCTGGGCTGTGTCCTCTGATGGGGGAGGCGGTCTGGGTCTTCATCCAGCTCATCTGAATAACTTAAACTGTTTGAACTGATGATCGTGGAAACTGCAACATGACACCTTCTGACCAGTACTGGGCAGTAACTGAGTACTATCAACGGAATCCTTTGTATGCAACAGTGTAAATGGACACTACACCTGACACGCCTCCATGATCACTTATGACAGGTTAATAGGTTTTAGCCTTGATGCTGCAGAGCCATCAGCACCACTGATATGTTGGAATCTGCACATATGTTTAGAGAAAACACATTTTACACACAATTGTTGTTTTTTAAAGTCATTAAAGACGTGCTGTAGCCTCGTCCCAGAGAAACACGAGTGCGTGCAGGCTTCTGACCACACCCCTACAGCCCAGGATTCCTCACATACAGCTCACCTGGTTTTTAATTCCATCGTCTCCTGAGAGGTCCGTGGTATTCAGCTGGAAAACCATGAACTGGAAAATCCTGCCATTGGTCCCGACTGACTGCACGGTCACAGGACGGTCTAAGAGTCGCTGTGGACGAGTCTGACACACATGAAGAGGGATAATTAAGAAACACAACACTGTTCAAACTGAGGTACAGTGTTGCTGTTCGTTTGCACGCATGCTTACCCCGTAGAGCTTGTGTGCACGGGCCAGCGCGTTTCCAAAGGTAAACATGATCATCTTGGTTCTAAACTGCTCTGGGCGGAGCTTACAACGAGGATCAGCTGACTCCAGGAAGTACAGCGTGTGGGCGTGAGGGTAAGGGTAGTCATCTCTGAAACCTGAGTGGACGTGACAGACTTCTGTCACTGAGCGTGAGGAGCAGACACAAGCACACCTGGACCCTGACCTGCGTTACAGAAAGGACGACAGCTGGCTAACCTCTCACCTGTGTGGTTTACCTCCTCTTTGTACACGTGCACTTTCTGGAGGTCAATAGTCGGGGAGACGGGATAGAAGGCGTCCAGGACGTGATACGCTGTGTCGGCCACCTCCTGTTTACCAGACATCTCTGGGAGAGGATCCATGCTGTTCAGCAGTAAACCGTTCTGACCTCTTATCTGGAGGAGATCCTCACCTGACACGCAAACACGTTGGATCGTATTAGTCACGACTCGCAGTCAAAGCGATCCTGCTGAGCACGAGGGTACGATACCTCTTTTCCACGTGGTTGCCAGCGAGTAGTTCTCTGCAAGCATCCTCCTCCCGACGGCCGGGTGGCTGCACTGCAGCGTCGCACACAGGTGCAGCAGGTTGAGCAGCAGAGTGTTGCTGAGGAACAAGCAACAAAGAGACAGTTAGTTTATACCATTCTGTTTTACATTTAAATAAAAGAAATAATATGAGCATTATCATGACTCCGCCTATCATTACTGCTCCTGTGTGGAACGTCTGGAAACATCAACCCTGCCCAGTCTCTGATGAACGTTAAGCTCATGAAGGGACAGGTCACTGCGTTCATGCGTTAACTCCACTGGACCAAAGCATCGATATGAGCTGTAATGGCAGCTCTAATGTTCAGTCCAGTGGTTCTTAACCTTGTTGGAGGTACCGAACCCACCAGTTTCATATGCGCATTCACTGAACCCCTCTTTAGTGAAAAATAAAATATGATTTTTTTTTTCAAATTCAAGACATAGATATGTTTTTTTATTGGTGCACAAAATGAGCCGTGCATGTCATGGTGGAGGCTCTGCCGAACCCCTGAGACCGACTCACCGAACCCCTAGGGTTCGACTGAACCCAGGTTAAGAACCACTGGTTCAGTCTTTATTATGTGGTGAGCTGCAGACAAAAGCCTGATCCTTTGACTCTGTGGCTTGTTTGGAGCAGCTGTCAGCATGTTTGCTTCCCATTCATAAACTCTCTGCATGCGCCGTCACAGAAGGTTTGTGTGTTGGTGTCTCTGTCGGGGACCAGCTTGTTTTCTGAACATACAGAGGCAGCCCCTCGTTTCCAAACAACCCCCCCAGGTTGTTTTGGCTGGTCCCACGGTGGTGCCATGGGGACAAAACCATCAACTAAAGCAATGAAAAAATATTGCAGTAAACAGTACACGTGTCACAGCCCTAAACAGACTGTATTCAAATGATGTCAGATCTTCCTTACAAACAGTGGTGAATCATGGGTTTGCAAACACACATCCACATGTGTAGAAGCAGTTATTCCTGTTATCAGAATACTTTATTAATCCCTGAGGAAAAGTTGCATCGTGTCTGTGGAAGTCCACACTGCAGGGACTGATTCTTATAGAGCGCTTTTCTATAACCACATCCCAATCACACCCGAGCACTTTGTCTATACTAACTACATCCACACACATTCATACTCCGATGGACGCATCGGAGAGCATCCATGGGGTCCAAGGACACTGTAGACTGGAGGAGCCAGGGATCGAACCACCAGCTTTCCGGTCAGTAGTGACCTGCTCTACCTCCTGAACTACAGCCACCCCACATGTGTAAGTATAGATGTCACCCAACCTGTATTTCTCTTTACGCGGTCGATCCTCTGTCGTGTCCCAGAAGCGTGCGTGTTTGATGGCATTCTGCACACGCTCATCCTGATCTGGGATCTGGTTTTCAGGGTTCTCGGCGAGGGAGAGGAGCTGTGCAGGGAGACCTGGGATCACCTGGGTTTTGGTCAGCCAGGCAGCCTGACGCACACCTGAGACCGACAGGCAAAATTTTATATAAATAAAACTGAAGATTTCAGATAAAAGCTTTTTAAAATGAATCAAATCTGCGTGATCACGTGGGTCTACGTTTAGCTACAAAGACTGTCAAAATAAACCTCTCTCAGAGTAAAGCTCCTTTTGCGCCTATTTATTAAAGTCTTGATTATGTTGCACATAAACAAGCATCATATGAGTGATTTCTGATGAGGCCTGTCAGTCAGCCGAGCGTCCCTTGCACTCCCGTGAACTAATAATGCTCATGTGTGTCTAATGAACCCCGGGCAGCGGCCACCGGGCAGCGGCGTGCTCAGCGTGACACAGCCGTTACCTTCCAGCGCGCTGGTCCTCTGGTTGAACATATAACACGGCTTGTCCTTGTACAGCCGCATCTCGTGGGCAGGGGGAGACTTGTAATATCGCGGGTCCTTGTAGTCCCTCTCCCAGTGCTGGGGAGCAGGTTTCGCCAGCCCCGGGACATAGTGCATCCTCTCTCCGTATGTGACCATCTCCAGTCCTGGGATTTCGACCCTCTCCCTAGGTTTCCGCGGAGGGGGGACCTTGGCTGTAAGGCAGCGGCCGACAGTGAGGTGTCTCCGGGCCCCTCCATGTGCCGACAACCGCTTCAAATCCGTCAAAAAGGCGGCGTGAGAGAAGAGCGGAGCCGCCGTTTTTAAACGCTGAGCCGTTTCAGGAAACATTTCTCCTCCCGTTGTTCTTCTCGTTGAGCCTTTAACAACAAACTCCGACCTGAATCACTGCTTGTCTGTAACCGTGCTGTGGGACAGCGCCATGACACTTCTTCTTCTTCTCCTTTTAATTTGTGTTGAGCTGTAAACGGGGGAGCATAGCGCCGCCTGCTGTTACGTGTTTATAATCTTAATCCCGCATGTTGGAGATTATGAAGCCGTTATTTTAAAACAGCATTGTGATTTCTGCATATGTTGAAACAGGCCGTTCCTGTATCTGATGGCCGCTGACTTCTTCTCTGACTGTTTGGCAGTAAAAGTGCAAAGTCGGCTACTCGTGACAGGATAAAGAGACTGGCGAAAAGACGGATGCAGTTCTGGACCATAGTAGATGACGTGCTCTACCACCTGAGCCATCCCAGCTACAGACGCCCGTCACGTCTTTCTCAGCTTGGTTACTACAATAGTTGAGAGGCAGGTAATTAGCCGGGAGTTTAAGGGTGTTTTCCCATTGTAGGGATTGTTTGCATTCAGAACTGGTCTATTCAATTCAGTTTTATTTATACAGCACCAAATCACAACAGTCGCCTCAAGGCGCTTTGTTTTATAAGGCAGACCCTACAATAATACATACAGAGAGTAACCCAACAATCATATGAGCAATGACTTTGGCGACAGTGGGAAGCAGTAGCGGTTTTAGATACGGGCGACACGGGCGGTTGCCCGGGGCGGCATCGTAGTGGGGGGCGGATCACGGCCAGCGCATACTGGGAATGGCACAGGCACCGATCGGTTTTCTATCGCCCGTTTGCTGGGAGTAAGGGCGCCCTCCGCCTGCGAGCTGCGCCTGCTGCTTGCGGCACAGGGAGGAGAGGGCGGGGCGGCGGGGAGTCTCTGGCTGTAGCAGCGCCTAATAACCAACTCGCAAAATAAAAACAAAACAACAAACACGAGAACACCAGACATCATGATACAGACTTATAATTCGCACCGATGTTTTTTCGAAATTCTGTACGCGAAAAGTGAGCGCGCGAGCCCTCGGTGCGCCTGCGCGCTGCTGAAGTCAACGACGAGGCTCCAGCTACAGCAGTGCAAGTAAACAAACAATAAATATAAGAGGAGTAAGAAATAAATATACAGTTTAGGACTCGGGGTCTGTGACACAGGACCCACACACACGGGTTCCGCTTAGTGTCTTTTTAATTTGGAAATAATCTGCGGTTTTTTGGCAGCCGCCTCGGACGCAGCCACTCCCTCTCTCTGCCAGCATCATCTGCTCCATCTCACTGTGGGCACACAAAAAGACATCTCCCTCATTAACACTGTCCCGTACACCTGTTGCCTCCCGGCCTCCGTGCCGCCCAGGGAGCTCAGTGTGTCACCCCTCCTCTGCAGCAGGCCAGCAAACCACGCCCCTGCCACAGCTTCCCCACCGAGGCCGGGGACCAGGGATAAAGGGATCAATAACAATTTAAAATTTATAATTTACAGTTTGATGATTTAAAGTCTCACACACAACCCGTCGAAAGGGGAGGGGGGCCGGCTGCTTCCAAATAGAGCACATTTCATTCATAATGATGTAAATTATGTATTCATGATTTGAATCCTGGGTTGTGCGAAATCCTAGAAATACACCTTAGACAAAGTGAATCTGTGAACTAAGGTGTAGGTCTGTTAGGTTATGTTGTGCTGATCCTCGGGTTGGGGGATTTGTGTTCATACTGGAGTGCAAAATTAAAACCAATGGAAGATGGACAAGAAAAGTTCAAAGCCATCAGGTGCTCAGGTTAGAAAAAAGAGAAAAGAAGAGGAGGAGAAACGAGCAAAGATGCAGGTAAGCAGATGTGTGATTGGATCATGGCAGGTCATCCTGAACCAATCAGAATTAGAATACTTTATTAATCCCTAAGGAAATGATGTGGGTTACAGTTGCTCCAAGAAGAAATGGTAAACATAGCAACAGTAACAGACTAAACTCCAAACATTATGTTACAGATTTTAATATAATATTAATTAGTCGTTGTCAATTGTTGATTTGTCCTGTTCTCATTGTATGATGACTTATGATGGCTGTTTGTATACAATGCATACTCTCTCTCTTCATATGGGGGGGCAGAGGGAGTGTTCGCCCGGGGCCCCAAACAGGCTAAGACCGCCACTGGTGGGAAGGAAAACTCCTTTTTAACAGGAAGAAACCTCTGGCAGGACCAGGCTCAGGGAGGGGCGGGGCCATCTGCAATGACCGAAGGCAGGAAGGTCTGCCCCGTGTTAGCTAGCTCTGAGTACCTGCTGTTAGCAGCACCCATATTTGTGCAGCCAGCTGATCACTGCGGGCCATTGGCCTCTTCAGCCAGTAGGCACAGATAATGTCAGGTCTTGGCACCGTCCAACTCTTCATTCTGAAGGCACATTATTAGATGTCTGCCTTTGAGATGTTGACTGGCTCTTGCTCTGTGAGATTGTTGTGGTCTTCAGTTCACCGGCTACCTTATGTGACGCTGCTTTCTCCACGATGTTCTTTCAGTATTGCTCAATTTCAGCTGGGTCTGTCTTTGTGCTATTTCCCCTTTCCCCTCACAGCATGGAGCTCTGGAGAACAAGCCATTTTTTTCTGGACCTCTTCTTTCCTACTAGATCTCTTCAGTGTACTGGGCCGAGCTGTGAGCCATCTTGTAGTGCTTCTTTTTTACCCAGGATATGTTTCTCATGGTGTCTATCTGCACCGCTGTTCACTGACTTCACTGATTTTGGCTTCCTGCCTTCTCCTCTGTGTGGAGCTTACTCTTTACAGTCTTATACCCAAGTGCTTTTAGTATTACTGTGGCATTTGCATATATGACCTCATTGTTTTTAGTGATACTGGCAGTGGGGATCATGTGTAGAGCACATCTGCAACCATCCTCTGACGAGACGTTTTCAGTGAGCCAGTGGAGTCGTGTGTTTGGTCGGGTGGGTACTGTGATTGCAGCCGTTCCCCAGCTCTCTGTAAACGGCCATTGATCAGTGGTTATAATAATTAAGGACCAGTAAACTGAACTCACAGTCCATTCTTAGTAATGGTGCTATTTTTGACCAGTATCCAGATGTACTGTTTAAAAGCTTCAGTCAGACTCAGGAGGTCACATGTATGGATGAGGACATGTGACCTCCACTGAAAACCCAGCACCAGCAGAACCAACTCTCTGGGAGGTCCTTGTGAGTTTACACGACTCAGTAATGCACTACAACATTGTTATTGTTAATTGTGATTCATTACCCTGTTAATCACTGAGCTGAGCTAAAGTAAATCAATAATAAAAGATAAATAATATAAATATTAGAATAAAACCCCAGAGAGTAAATTTGACACCCCTACCGGTTAGGAAGGAACAAGCCCCGCCTTCCCCTGCTCCGTACCGTTGTTGTGCCAAAACCTGATTTCCAATGTTTCCGTGTGTGTTTTATGTGTAACATCATTACGTATGTTGCTAAATAGACTTTGGTGAACAGGTATTACAAAGGGGTTATATATAAAATTAAAAAATTACCTGTTTCTCAAGTATCTTTGTAACTGTGTTATTGTACTTACATTATAATCAATCAGCTCCCTTTTGTCCACTTAAAATATGTTTACAGAACTATTTTTGCATTTGTTGCAATTGCAGCTGTCCTCTTGGCCAGACTACTCTTAAAAGAGACATTTTTAAAGTCAACAAGAATTTTTTACATACATAAAAGTCACTGCCAAAAACTGATTGCGGCTTCTACCTTGTTACAGGAATGTTGTTTGTTGCTCAAGATGACTTGATATCATTCATGAGGGATACATTTGACATATGTTTCACATATTATAGACCAACAAGTTATTTATAGCAGTTTAAATACAAGCAATCAGTTTTTGCCAGACGATCACTTTATGGCACAACATGTGCTCAGACACAGAGAGAGACGGATGTGCACGGGACCAGCTTGTTGCTGGAAAATAACTATAAACTTGAGAAACTGAGCAGATATCCATACCGGAGATCTGCATGGACCTTGGAGAAACGGACCTGATTTGTTGTGAACACTTTGGAACCATCGTGATCTGCACGGGCGCGGAGGAAGCGGACAATATCCTCTCTGAGAGTTGAACATTAGAAGCGTGCTGGCTTTTTTTTTGTGGCATCGTGAGACCTGGATTTCTTCCTGACGAGGAAGATGGCGAGCTGTTCCCTTTGAACCGAACCACAGCCATTCCGAGTTGGCCCAGAAGGGCAGGTTGCTCTTCTCTCAAGAAGAATTGCAGCAGAGCGGTTGGACAAAATCACTGAACACTGACTATTAAGCCGGCAAGACTGACATATCTGAGCTCAGATAGGATTCTGGTTACTATTATTATTGCTGTTGTTGTATCTTATTTAATGCTTCATTCCTGTTTATGAAGTGCTGTTTAATTGTTGCTATATAATTCAGTACAATTCAAAGCAACTTTACCTGTGGCTCCACTCATTCTTCTGCACGCCACTCACCATGACCCTCCTGCGAGTCGAGCTATTGGCCCATTCTCTCCATCCTACTTTAACTTCCCCTGCCCTGTCCTGTACTTGGCTACTCTTGCCTGGATGGTTGAGCAGTACATATGATAATACAGATAAACCTGGACGATATTCCAAACTGTCATCATCTCTGTCAGCCGGGATCAGGAACACAGTTACATTACTGTTATTTTAGGCCCTGTGCTATGATCTTAATAAAGCTATGTTTAAACAAGCTCTCTCTAAATTTTTTCCAAAATAATATCTAAAACTGTACACTGAGCACACAAGACCATTTTTTTATTTGTTGCATTTATTTAGCAGCATGACAGTGAAGAGAACAGAAGAAAGCTGGGACAAAGAGGAGCAGCGAGCAGCTCAGGGCCTCTGCATCATTAACCTTTCAGGATGTAGATCACAACAGTGACCTAAACCAGTGCCCCATGTTCATCTAGCCCTCTCTATGTGCAGACAATAATACTGAGGAATACTATCGTGTTCCCGTCCATCCACTCAAGGAGTCGACATAATCTGGTGTTGGTTATGCAGCCTCAGAGCAAACTATTGGAGAGTTAATAAGGGAATTATTTACTGTTTTAATGTCTCGAGTTCTTTTAAAAACACCTTTGTCATGTTTTCATTATTTTAAGCAAATCATGATGAAAATAATTAGCAAAATCATGGATCCTGGTGTTAATTTAAAGAGCAAAGCTTCAGCAAATCAGACACCACAAATAAACAAATTTACTGCAAATGAGTGAGCCCCAGTATAAACTGATTGTTCCTTGCAGTGGGTATTTAGTCAAATGTGTGTGTGCATGCGTGTTAATTGCGGACTAAATAATGCAGAGCTTACATTTAAAAGAAGACAGAATAAAAGAGGCTACATCTTAAAACTGAATAATACAAACAAAGCAATGCTGAGAGGAGATAAGGGTGTCCGTCTGATCTCATTCTGTCTTGTGTTTTACAGCCAGCGAGGCCAGGCTCAGGAGCAGGATGGTAGTTTTTCCCAGAAGCACCCAGAACCACATCTGACCCTTCAGACCTGCGTGGACACAGATGAATGTACACTGGGTTACATAAAATCCCTCAGAAGCTAAGGAGCGCACGCAGAGACGAGCCGCATTTAGAGGGGAGCGATAGATTAGCATGTATAGCACACAGACATGAAGGAAACATTTGACTTTCTCCTCATCTCTCAGTCTGAGTGTGTTTTCCTGTGCAGGGGTTGGAATGGATAGTGAAGTGTGAACCCCCAGGGAGGGAGAGGGGGAAAAGCCAACACATACTGGGAGAGAAGTCTGAGCCTCTGCACTGCTCTTTGGAAACTGTAGAAAACTGAAAGACTGAAAAAATGAGCACTAAAAGTAAAGAAACAGCAGCTACTGTGGAAATCCTGCTCTGTGTGAGACTTTCAATCATACGTTATAACATATTAGTCCTGACTCTGCTGAGCACAATCAGTGACATCAAACTGATAACATGCTTGTGAGCGCTCACCTGTTGCATTGTGGGTCTGCTGGGTGCAGTTACACTTTGGGCTGCTGGTGGTCAAGGAAGGTGGTTTTTCTGTGAAGTTATCTGGACAGAGGAGTGTTAATCAGACCAGGAATAAGTCATGATAGCCTAAAAACAGTAATACACACTGTTCACATGTTCCAAACTGGGTTTTCTGGAAAGCTGGAATGTGAATGCACTTTCCTGGAAAACACTTTGGATCAACCTCTGTTGTTCTAAATGGGATCAATAAATAAATTCACTTTACAGTTCACACAAAAGTGTTATTACAGTCTGCCTTTTTCAATGATCATTTAATAAAATATTAATATTAATCTAACATGCTTCAGTGGGCTGAAGCCCCCGTGGCTCAGGGGGTTGGGAAGCGTATCTGTAACCGGAAGGTCGCCGGTTCGATCCCTGGGCTCTCTGTCCTGGTTGTTGTGTCCTTGGGCAAGACACTTCACCCTACCGCCTACTGGTGTTGGCCAGAGGGGCCGATGGCGCGATATGGCAGCCTCGCTTCTGTCAGTCTGCCCCAGGGCAGCTGTGGCTACAACTGTAGCTGCCTCCACCAGTGTGTGGATGTGAGAGTGAATGAATAGTGGCATTGTAAAGCGCTTTAGGTGCCTTGAAAAGCGCTATATAAATCCAATCCATTATTGTTCTATCTGCATTTTTTGTCCTTCTCAGCTGTCATCCTCTCTATCCAATTTTGAACTTCCCACAATAACTCAGCTATCTTCCATATTTACTAACTTAAAGTCATCATCATGTAAACTTGATCCACTGTCGACAAATCTTGTTAAACTCTTATTGCCGTCTCTTGCCCCACTGATTGCTAATATCGTACACTCCTCTCTTATATCTGGTTCTGTTCCTTCTTCTCTTAAAACTGCAATAATAACTCCAATACTGAAAAAGAACGGTTCAAGGTGTGGCTGAAGACGTCATTTGAAGGCATGAAAAATAAAAGTGTCATCTGGAAAATTCGACAATGAAATACAAGCCAATAAAGATGTAATAATAATAATAATTAGTCCTTACTTGCTATTTGAATACTAAAAGCAGGACTAATGGTATGGGGTGGGTAGGTCTTGCATTGGTATTGACCAGTGTGTGCCTTTGTAAAAGACTGGACATTCAGGACCAGGGTCACATTGGGTAATGCAGAGGAAATGTTGACAAGAGACTCGTTGTTCTGGAAGATAAAACAGTTACTGCAGTTATGTTAACCTGACAAACATCACAGCCATGTGACAATGTTAGCCTATCATGTGAATGCTTCAGACAATGAGGTAAACATAGCCATGTTAGTCAGCAGCTCATGCATCAAATTGCTATGAGTATCAGTATTTTAATACATGATATCAAAGTATAATACAGAGGTGTCCAACGCCAGGCCTGGAGGGCCGGTGTCCTGCAGGTTTCAGATGTGTCCTTGATCCAACACAGCTGATTTAAATGGCTAAATGACCTCCTCAACATGTCCTGAAGTTCTCCAGAGGCCTGGGAATGAAGTCATGTGATTCAGGTGTGCTGACCCAGGGTGAGATCTAAACCTGCAGGACACCGGGCCTCGAGGCCTGGAGTTGGACACCCCTGGTATAATACTAAATGTATACTAATATCTGAGACTTGTATACCTTCCACAGCTGTGCAACGTGGCTGTTTTTTAAACATATGAAAGTACAGTTCAGCCTGAAGGCTTCTCCAGGTGAGATCACCATGTCTCCAGAGGTATTCACTCCAGCTTGGTCGCAATCATCTTTAGATGGCTAGCGACTTATACGGCTTTGCCTTACTGATTCCAGTATTTATTTCAGAAACATGAAGCACACAAAGCTCAGTAGCAGTTTGTCTGGTTATGCTGAGATTAGCTGGTTTTTGTGTTTGTGGTCTTGAAAACACACGTGTGTCCAAAGGGAAGTTGCAGAGTGCGCCGTGGTGCACAAACATCAACGCTCATAACATGATGATGTTTGTCCCGTGTCCGCTTTGCTTTCATGACTTTCAGCGTTATCAGCTGTAACAGCATAGAGCTGATGTCTGCTGAGCTTCAGTGTTTCATGTAAACTGTGGTTTCCCTCTAGGTCAACGTTATTGTGTTTCACTAAACTGAATGAAGATACATTTAGATTTCTGACATCATAATAATGCTTATTAAAACTCGGCAGCCTTTACTGAAATGATTTCTCTTCCGGTCACGGATCACCCGTTGTTCTGCTTCAGCGGGATACGGCTCAGTGTTTCCTGTTAGCGGCGTCAGAGGAACTCGCTGCTGTCTCCCAGATTTCCTTCCCCTCGTTGGTCCTTCACATCATCACCGTGAAGTGAACCTCACATCAACACAGCGCAAGTCTGACTGACAGTTGAGCTTTTATACCAGTGTGAGCGGGAAACGTTATTCTGACGTGCTAAACTTCACCTTTGTTGGTGTTTAGCTTGGCTTCTGACTCGTGAACCCACGTGAACCTCGGCCCATTAAATATCTACAAGTTTGACTTGAAGTCATTCTTACTTCATGCTTGGACCTCAGTAAGCAGGAAGAGAAAAAGGAGCCTGGAATAGAATAACAGGGATGTGAAGGAACGGATGGAGTGAGAGGAAAACTGCAGGAAATGAAGGAATCGGAGTATCCAGGATGGGTGTTCCTATCAGAGGAGCCAAACACCAGCCGGGCCTCCTGAAGGCAGATGTGCTCTGGTTTTCTGTTGCCATCCTGTGATGTCTGTGACGCGTTTGAAACTCCAGACTCTTACTCCATGAAACGTTGTTAGATTTAAAAAGGGGCAGTCGGCTGCTCCTCTGCCTTGTAATGGCGGCAGCACAACTATCAGCTGTGGGTTTCTTTCCCGTCTCAAGCCTGAAGCTCTCTCACAGAGTTTCATGCTGCCTGTTATCTGAGTAGTCCTTTAATGTAATTTGAGTTCAGCGCTCTCAGATAAACCACTCTTCTAATGAGGAAACTCTCTGGTCCACGTGCTCTATAGTTCACACAGTGAAAATGGCGCCACTGAAATATTTGATATTCATTTTTTTCTGTTTTTTTTCTCCTTAGGTGGTTCAACACGCGGCATTGGTCTCACCCAGGGGTCAAAGCTTCACCTGTTGTGTCACAGGAACAAGCAGCCGGGTTGTCTCTGTGGGACACGTGCACTAAAGCCAGCTAGCTTACGCCTGTGCCACTAAAGTATTACCTGAGTGTCAGATGTGGAAAAACCTCCCGACTCTTCCTGTCTGCTGTCATGTCTGAACCTGAAGCTGGTATAGCTTCCACGTCCACAATAGCATGTTAGCATATGGTTAAATACGGGCCTTTAACCTCATCCTTCCCATTAGCATCTCTGGCCCCTACAAGGGGGTTTACAGTCATTCGTGGTGGTCCCCCTCACCCCTTCATCTTTTCATTTCTCATTCATTCACTCATCCACATCAGCTCCACCGTACCGTCTCTGCTGACTAAAATCAGCTACAACCAAGCTGCCTCCGCTCAGATAGTCTGATAGGCTAACTGCTAGGCTTTTGTTTTGGTGGTTATTTTGGTTGTATGGAATCGGCTTAATCGTGGAGAGGCCAGGCTACCACAAACTGATGGACTTTGACAAGCGAGGAGTCGGTGGAGGAGGGGGCGGGGGAGGAGGCGGAGGTGGTGGCGGAGGAGGTGGAGGTAAGGGGGAGACAGAGGATGCGAAGAGGATGTCTGGGAAGACAGGGAGCCGACCGGGGCACGGACGGGGAGCTGGCTCCAACTCTGGGGTTCTGATGGTCGGCCCAAACTTCCGGGTTGGAAAGAAGATTGGCTGTGGGAACTTTGGAGAGCTTCGGCTTGGAAAGAACCTCTACACCAATGAATATGTGGCCATCAAACTGGTAAACATACGTTTCTGCTTGTTAACATTTTAGAACTGTAGCAACACATGTGGTTGGTTTAACAAGGATACATACGCACGGTTAAGCTGACGTGTGCCTTGAGCTCAGGGACCGCTGCACAGACGCCATCAGCTTACTGGTCACCTCCTGTTGTTGTTGATCAGTTTGACCAGGTGGGGAACTCTGTGGTTCCAAGCATGTGGAACGCCTCTCGTCCTGATGTCAATCAGTCGATTAAAACATCTGCACTCAGATTCAAATCCATGGTGTCCTGATGAGCTCATTGCTGTGAGGTTAATTCTAGGAGTTTGTCTAAATTAACATTATTCTCTTTTGTAGGAACCAATTAAGTCACGAGCGCCACAACTCCATCTAGAATATCGCTTCTACAAACAACTGGGAAGTTCAGGTGAGGTCTCTGTGCTTACCCCCCTCCCCATTGGACCCAGTGTCAGCTGAGACGGGCACCAGCCCACGTGCTGGATGAATGCTACGAATGAGCTGCATTACTGACTCTGGAGTTGTCTTAAATAGCTTTTTAGTGTTTAGTCCTGAGCTGTCATGCGTTCTTAGGGCTGGGCGATATGAGGAACATCTCATATCAACGTACGCGATATACAAATGTCATTTTCAGCCGCAGAATTCAGGAGACAAAATAAAACAGTTGACATTAAAAATGTGCTCCTTTGTGCTTATAACATATAAAAATTATAAGATTACAAAATGTGACGACCTCAAATTACAGAAACCAAAGTGCAGAATGACGTAGAGCAGTCACAGGTTCAATTCAATTCAATTTTATTTATATAGCGCCAAATCACAACATAAGTCGCCTCAAGGCGCTTCATAGATACAGAGAAAAACCCAACAATCATATGACCCCCTATGAGCAGCACTTTGGCGACAGTGGGAAGGAAAAACTCCCTTTTAACAGGAAGAAACCTCTGGCAGAACCAGGCTCAGGGAGGGGCGGGGCCATCTCTCTGTGATTGGTTGGGGTGAGAGAAGGAAGACAGGATAAAGACATGCTGTGGAAGAGAGACAGAGGTTAATAACAGATATGATTCAATGCAGAGAGGTCTGTTAACACATAGTGAGTGAAGAAGGTGACTGGAAAGGAAAAACCCAGTGCATCATGGGAATCCCCCGGCAGCCTACGTCTATTGCATCATAACTAAGGGAGGATTCAGGGTCACCTGGTCCAGCCCTAACTATATGCTTTAGCAAAAAGGAAAGTTTGAAGCCTAATCTTGAAAGTAGAGATAGTGTCTGTCTCCTGAATCCAAACTGGAAGCTGGTTCCACAGAAGAGGGGCCTGAAAACTGAAGGCTCTGCCTCCCATTCTACTTTTAAATACTCTAGGAACAACAAGTAGGCCTGCAGAGCGAGAGCGAAGTGCTCTAATAGGGTGATATGGTACTACAAGGTCATTAAGATAAGATGGGGCCTGATTATTTAAGACCTTGTATGTGAGGAGCAGGATTTTGAATTCTGGATTTAACAGGAAGCCAAAACAGGAGAAATCTGCTCTCTCTTTCTAGTCCCTGTCAGGACTCTTGCTGCAGCATTTTGGATTAACTGAAGGCTTTTCAGGGAGTTTTTTGGACATCCTGATAATAATGAATTACAGTCGTCCAGCCTGGAAGTAATAAATGCATGAACTAGTTTTTCAGCGTCACTCTGAGACAGGATATTTCTAACTTTAGAGATGTTGCACAAATGGAAGAAAGCAGTCTTACATATTTGCTTAATATGTGCGTTGAAGGACATGTCCTGGTCAAAAATGACTCCAAGGTTCCTCACAGTGTTACTGGAGGCCAAGGTAATGCCATCCAGAGTAAGAATCTGCTTAGATACCATATTTCTAAGATTTTCAGGGCCGAGTACAATAACCTCAGTTTGATCTGAATTAAGAAGCAGAAAGTTAGCGGCCATCCAGGTCTTTATGTCTTTAAGACATTCCTGCAGTTTAACTCATTGGTGTGTGTTATCTGGCTTCATGGACAGATAGAGCTGGGTGTCATCAGCATAGCAGTGTAAATGTATGCTGTGTCTTCTAATGATGCTGCCTAAGGGAAGCATGTATAATGTAAACAGAATTGGTCCTAGCACTGAACCCTGTGGAACTCCATAATTAACCTCAGTGTGTGAAGAGGACTCTCCATTTACATGCACAAATTGGAGTCTATTAGATAGATATGATACAAACCACTGCAGTGCAGTACCTGTAATACCTACAGCATGTTCTAATCGCTCTAATAGGATATTATGGTCGACAGTATCGAACGCTGCACTGAGGTCTAGCAGGACAAGCACAGAGATGAGTCCACTGTCAGAGGCCATAAGAAGATCATTTGTAACCTTCACTAAAGCTGTTTCTGTGCTGTGATGAGCTCTGAAACCTGACTGAAACTCTTCAAATAAGCCTCTGCAGATGATCTGTTAGCTGTTTGACAACTACTCTTTCAAGGATGTTTGATATAAAGGAAGGTTGGAGATTGGCCTTTAATTAGCTAAGACTGCTGGGTCTAGAGATGCTTTTTGAGTAAAGGTTTAACTACAGCCAGCTTGAAGGCCTGTGGTACATAGCTGATTATTAGAGATAGGTTGATCATATTTAAGATCGAAGCATTAATTAATGGCAGGACTTCTTTGAGCGGTTTTGTAGGAATGGGGTCTAAAAGACACGTTGATGGTTTGGAGGAAGTAATTATTGAAGTTAACTCAGAAAGATCAATTAGAGAAAAAGAGTCTAACTTAACATCAATGGTACTAAGAGTAGCTGTAGATAATATTACATCTGTGGGATGATTATTGGTAATTTTTTCTCTAATGGTTAAAATGTTATTTGTGAAGAAGTTCATGAAGTCATTACTAGTTAACGTTAAAGGGATGGTTGGCTCAAAAGAGCTCTGACGTTTTGTCAGCCTGGCTACAGAGCTGAAGAGAAACCTGGGGTTGTTCTTATTTACTTCAATCAGTGATGAATAGTAAGATGTTCTGGCTTTGCGGAGGGCTTTCTTATAAAGCAGCAAACTATTTCTCCAGGCTAAATGATGATCCCCAAAGAACATACCTGTTCTTTGGGGCGTGGGGAGACGTTGACATGCTGAGTTTAAAACACTTTGTTTTGCAGTGGACGACCTTTCAGCTGGTGGAATAAATTTGTGGTACTGCTGCCTTTTGCAGCAATAGTTTTACGGTTTGTAAAAATGCTGCAGCTTCACTGGTGTGGAACTGGTTTAGCTTTCGTCCGTCAGATACACAACAAAGCACTATTTTTGGTAGAGCATGCTAGCGGGCAGTCGTTATTACCGTGTTGTTTGGAAAATACGGCGCACTTAAAATCAATCCTTTGATTTTTCTGAAAGTCGACAGAGCCCCTTATAATCCCGTGAGCCTTATGTATGAATTCTGGTTGTGTTTACTGACCTCGAAACGATTTTATGTGCACGGCGCTCGAAAATCTGTCAAATGTTTCAGTACGACTTTGCTAAGCTACGAAGCCGCACCGCTTGATGGATTGTCGGAGCATTACGGCTGTCGTAGGCGGAGCCTCGCGGAGTGATACGTGCTGTGCTTCAACATAATGTTACCATACTGTGTGTGTTTAACCTCTTTAAGTTTTGTGGATATTATATTGTAGATCGGCAATTTAATATAATATAATATTAATATTATACAATATTAATTCTGAGGATGTGTCGGCCAGTTTCCACTGGAAATGCCAGCAAGGAATTTGCACTGTTACATTTTTATATAACTTTAATGCACATAAAAAACAGCTGCTTGTTTAAGTGAAAATACATTGATGGGTTTTTGCACTAATAAAGTTGAGGAGTTGTAAAGTATTTTGTCTAGTGTCAATTATGTCGTCAGTTATATCGTTATCACAAATTTTCAAATGTATATGGTGATGAATATTTTTGGTCATATCGCCCTGCTCTAGTTTGCACTATAACTTGAATAGTACAGTTTTCTGGTGCGTGTCAGACCTCCCATGACCAAACCGTGTCCGTGCTGCAGCGGCTGCCCCTCATTTAGGAATAAGGTCCTCGGTTTGTCTTCACCGGCCATGCTGGGATTCCCCGCGCCTGCATCCAAACCGTGAGAAAGTATCGTAAACAGTGGATTTTGTGAAACCACCAAACAAACGATGGCGTCTAATATGAGACGATAGATGTTTCTTCATATCGCACAGCCCTACATGTTATTATCTGTTAAAATGAGGAGTGATCACAGTCCATCAACTATGCTTTGTTCTTCCATTGGACACCCAGAGGGTGTACCCCAGGTGTTTTACTTTGGACCATGTGGTAAATACAATGCTATGGTTCTGGAGCTACTGGGACCCAGCTTAGAAGATCTGTTTGACCTCTGTGACAGGACTTTCTCTCTAAAGACTGTACTTATGATAGCCATACAGCTGGTAAGTCAGTGTTCACATTTGAATGTTCAGACGTTAACCACCGGTAGTTTACCGAGCCGCTGAATCGGTTCTGCTCTCGTCTTGTCCCCTAGATAACTCGCATGGAGTTTGTCCACACCAGAAGCCTGATCTATAGAGATGTGAAACCCGAGAACTTCCTGGTTGGCCGACCGGGTTCCAAGAGGCAGCACACGATCCACATCATCGACTTTGGCCTGGCGAAAGAATACATTGACCCAGAGACCAAGAAGCACATCCCTTACAGAGAACACAAGAGTCTAACTGGCACTGCTAGATACATGAGCATAAATACACATCTAGGGAAAGGTGAGCGTCTTCATCCGGTCATATATTCACACATGGCAGGTGCCCACATATGACAGCAGCTCTTGCATTGTGTGCCCACTGTGCCAGCTGATAATTCACATTAACTTATTTTAACACATGTGATATTTACAGTATTCGCCTCGGCCTTAGTTAGACAGGATGCATTCAGACACAGTACTAAGTGCTGGTGAAGGACTGAAATCGCAGCTGGTGCTTCAACACGTGAAACTCTGAAGAGAGGAGCTGAGCGTCACGTGTTCAGCCTGACTTTGTAACGAAGTGATGATGTGGTCAAAGACTGATATGACACAGTTACCATCCTGGGGCTGTCTGTAGCAGACTGTCATGTTGTTACGGTCCAGCCATGCCGTCTAAGCCTGGTCTCTCGTGTTGTTTCAGAGCAAAGCCGGCGGGATGACCTGGAAGCTCTGGGCCACATGTTCATGTACTTCCTGCGAGGCAGCTTGCCCTGGCAGGGACTCAAGGTGAGGAGACGGGCAGCTTTCCATCGGTCCAGCCCCTTCTTGTTTTCTTCGCCTGCCTCTCATGTTCGGACTTGTCTTCAGTCACTCTGCATACAGATGGCTCACTGTGTGTCTCTTCATTAGGCTGACACTCTGAAAGAACGTTATCAGAAGATAGGAGACACAAAACGAGACACCCCAATAGAGGTCCTCTGTGAGAACTTCCCAGGTTTGTATTGACTCGTTAGAAAAGCCTATTTCATGTGTGCGCCTGTGTGGGTTGGGTGGTCTCATACCTGTCTGTGTATGTAACAGAAGAGATGGCCACCTACTTGCGGTATGTGCGTCGGCTTGACTTCTTTGAGAAGCCGGACTACGACTATCTGAGGAAACTCTTCACAGACCTCTTTGACAGAAATGGATACGTCTTTGATTACCAGTACGACTGGACTGGGAAGCCACTGGTTAGTGTGTGTGCGTGTGCATGTGTGTGCGTGTGTGTGTCTTGAACGCACGTTGTGGCTTGTTGCAGGCTCAGAGCTAAGGTTGGCCCAGTACATGAGCCAACCTTAGCTCATGTACTGATTGATGGGCTGTGTTTACAGGAACTGAAACTGCATCAGTTTAGATCCTGTCGTCCGCACAGACGCAGTTCCTCATGTATTCTTCGTTATGCAGCATTTTATATGAACGGCTGGAGCGAGGGTGCCAGAAATCACAAACCAAAGGGTGCCCGTACAGTCTGTCACCAAGGGTCAGGCCACAGGTTCTGATGGCCCTGAACATGGGTGGTTATTAGAAACAGAATACTGCACCATAACAGAAGAGAGGGAGCCACCTTTAACAGGGGACGGACTCCCTCTGCAGGCAGACTACACACCAACGGAGCAGCGGGACCAGCAGCAGTATTTAAGCTGTTTGCAAGTTGGTAGACAGCAGAGCTAACAGTGTGTGGGCTCTGTGGGCAGCAGGAGTGGTTCACATCTTAGTGAAAAGGGTTTAAACTAAGGGATGACTGTGATTACAGGGCTGTATACGTGCAGGCGGGGCCTCAGATATCACTGGTGATCCAGTTTGAATGCTTGACTAGAGGTGTCTCCAGCCAGGGCACGTGGGAGTGTGATATCCCATAATATGTGTTGGAACAACTGAAAGCCAACAGCAATTTTCAGTGAGGAACAGCTGCAAAAAATAGGAGCACTGAGCTGCACCCCCGAGTACGTTAAAACAACAAAGTTTATAAAAAGAGTTGAACTGCTTGGAGAGGTAAAAACACTCTCCCTCCACGGTTCACTGTGTCTCTGAGAACAAGCTGAACACAGTGTCCAGCTCAGCTGTCTGCAACAGCACTGCTTATTTCTACTGAATTATACAAAGCTGACTTATTATAACGTTTTCTTTTAAAACAGTCGGACTGACTGCGCCGTGTGTCCCGCTGCGACTGCGCCGTGTGTCCCGCTGCGACTGCGCCGTGTGCCCCGCTGCGACTGTGTCCCGCTGCGACTGTGTCCCGCTGCGACTGTGTCCCGCTGCGACTGCCGTCGTGTGGCCTGCTGCGACTGCGCCGTGTGTCCCGCTGCGACTGTGTCCCGCTGCGACTGTGCCCCGCTGTGACTGTCCCGCTGCGACTGCGTCGTGTGCCCCGCTGTGACTGTGTCCCGCTGCGACTGCGCCGTGTGTCCCGCTGCGACTGTGTCCCGATGTGACTGTGTCCCGCTGCGACTGTGTCCCGCTGCGACTGCGCCGTGTGTCCCGCTGCGACTGTGTCCCGCGCCCCGCTGCGACTGTGTCCCGCGCCCCGCTGCGACTGTGTCCCGCTGCGACTGTGCCCCGCTGCGACTGTGTCCCGCTGCGACTGCGACTGCGCCCCGCTGTGACTGTGTCCCGCTGCGACTGCGTCGTGTGCCCCGCTGTGACTGTGTCCCCGCTGCGACTGCGTCCCGCTGCGACTGCGCCGTGTGTCCCGCTGCGACTGCGTCCCGCTGCGACTGCGCCGTGTGTCCCGCTGCGACTGTGTCCCGCTCCGACAGCGTCATGTGTCCCGCTCCGACTGCGCCGTGTGTCCCGCTGCGACTGTGTCCCGCGCCCCGCTGCGACTGTGTCCCGCGCCCCGCTTG
>NW_024387334.1:0-19332 GCF_900408965.1 Simochromis diagramma | reverse complement strand
ACGAAATCAGAAAGAATGATTTAAAAAATCCTTACAACAAATATTTTACATAAATGGTTTAAACTTTTACTCGTTGTTTCGACTTTGTTCAGTATCGTATTTGTCTGCGAAGTGAAGCTTACAGTTCCTCTCTCTTACGAAGCAGGCTCATAAGCTGTCACCAAACAACTGCAGTTTACATGAAGGTAAAAACGAGGAACGACTATTGGAATGAGCAGTGAAAACAATGAAACGAGAAAAAAAAAAAAACAAACAACAGTCACTAATGAGAGGTGGTTTCTGTGTGTGTGTCCGTGTGTGTGTGTGTTGTGTGTTGTCTCTGTGTGTGTGTTGTGTCTCTCTGTGTGTGTGTTTGTGTGTGTGTGTGTGTGTGTGTGTGTGTGTGTATGTGTGTGTGTGTGTGTCTGTGTGTGTGTTGTGTGTGTGTGTGTGTGTGTGTTATGTGTGTATAGGTGTGTGTGGTGTGTGTGTGTGTCTTGTGTGTGTGTGTGTTTGTGTGTTGCTGTGGTGTGCTGTGTCTGTGTGTGTTAGTGTGTGTGTGTGTGTGTGCGTGTGTGTCTGTGGTTTTGTGTGTGTTGTGTGTGTGTGTCTGTGTGGTGTGTGTCTGTTGTGTTGTTGTATGTGGTGTATATGTGTGTGTGTGGTGTTGCTTGTATGTGTTGGTTTTGTTGGTGGTTTGTGTCTTGTGTCTGTGTGTGTGTGTTGTGTTGTGTGGTCTTGTGGTTGGTGCGAGTGTGTGTTGTGTTGTGTGGTGTGTGTGTGTGTGTGTGTGTGTGTGTGTGTATGTGTCTGTGTGTGTTGTTGTTGTTGTGTTTGTCTTGTGTGTGTCTGTGGTTGTTTGGGTGTGTTGTATGTGTGTGTGTCTGTTGTTGTGTCTGTGTGTTTATATGTGTGTGTGTGGGTGTGTGTCTGTGTTGTCTTGTGTGTGTGTGGGTGTGTGTGAATGTGTGTGTGTGTGTGTGTTGTGGTGTGTGTATGTGTGTGTCTTGTGTTATGTGTGTGGTTGTGATGTGTGTGTGTTGTGGTATCATGTGTGTGTGTTATGTGTGTGTTTTGTTGTGTGTGTTTGGTGTGTTGTGTTGTGTGTGATATGTGTGTGTGGTGTGTGTTGTCTGTGTCTGTGTGTGTTGTGTGTGTGTGTGTGTGTGTGTGTATGTGTGTTGTGTGTTGTGTGTGTATGTGTGTGTCTTGTGTGTCGTCGTGGTGTGGTGTGTGTTGTGTGTCTGTGTGTGTGTTGTGTGTCTGTGTGTGTGTGGGTTTGTCTGTGTGTGTGTGTGTAGTGTTGTGTCTGTGTTGTCTTGTGTGTTTGTGTTCTTTTTTTTTTTTGTTGTTGTGGTTGTGTTGTGTTGGTGTGTGTGTTGCGTGGTGTGTGTGTGTTGTGTGTTGTATGTGGCTGTGTGTTGTGTGCGTGTGTGTGTGTGTGTGTGCGTGGTGTGTGTTGGTGTTGGTGGTGTGTTCTGTGTGTGTGTGTTGTGTGGTGTGTGTGTGTGTGTGTTTGTGTGTGTGTTCTTGTTCTGTGTGTGTATATGTGTGTGTGTGTGTTTGTATATGTGTGTTATGTGCGTGTGTGTCATATGTGTGTTGTGTGTCTGTGTGTGTTATATGTTGTGTGTGTGTGTGTGTGTGTTATATGTGTGTGTATTTGTGTGTGTTGTGTGTGTTGTGTGTGTTGTGTGTTGTTCGTGTGTGTGTGTGTATGTGTGTGTTTGTGTGTGTTGTGTTCTGTGTGTGTGTGTGTGTTTGTGTGTGTGTGTTGTGTGTGTGTGTGTCTGTGTGTGTGTGTGTGTGTGTGTGTGTGTGTGTGTGTATATGTGTGTGTTTGTGGGTTGTGTTGTTTGTGTTTGTGTGTGTTTTGTGTGTGTGGTTGTGTTTGTCTGGTGTGTGTATATGTGTTGTTGTGTGTGTATGTGTGTGTGTGTTGTATTGATGTGGTGTGGTCTGTGTTGTGTGTTGTGTGTGTATATGTTGTGTGTGTGTGTGTCTGTGTGTTGTGTGTCTGTGTGCATGTGTGTGTGTGTTGGGTGTGTTTGTGTGTGTGTGTGTGTGTGTCTGTGTGTGTGTGTGTCGTGTGTGTGTGTTATGTGTGTGTGTTGTGTGTGTGGTCTGGTGTTTGTTCTGTGTGTGTGTGTGTGTGTGTGTGTGTGTTTATGTGTGTGTGTTGTGTGTGTGTGTGTGTTATGCTGTTTATTGTGTGTGTTGTGTGTGTATATGTTTGTTGTGTGTTGTGTGTATATGTTTGTGTGTTGTTATATTGTGTGTGGTTGTGATTTTGTGTTTATGTGTGTGTGTGTGTTGTGGTTTGTTTGGTGTATGTGTGTGTGTGTTGTGGTCTTGTGTCTATGTGTGTCTGTTGTGTTGTGTTTGTGTGTTGTTGTGGTGTGATGTGTGGTGTATATGTGTGTGTTGCTGTGTGTCTGTGTGTGTGTGTGTGTGTGTTGTGTGTGTGTTTGTGTGTGGTGTTTATGTGTGTGTGTGTGTTTTGTGTGTGTGTGTGTGTGTTGTGTGTGTATATGTTGTTGCTGTGTGTGTGTGTTGTGTGTTGGTTGTGTGTGTGTATGTGTGTTGTGTGCATGTGTGTGTTCTGGTTGTTTGTATATGTGTTTGTGTTGTGTTTTGTGTGTGTGATGTGTGTGTGTGTGTATATATGTGTGTGTATTTGTGCTTCTGTTTGTGATGTGTGTTGTGTGTGTGTGTGTGTATAGTGTTGTGTGTGTGTCGTGTGTTGTGTGTGTGTGTGTGTTGTGTATATGTGTGTGTGTTGTGTGTGTGTTGTGTATTGTGTATATGTGTGTATATGTGTGTTGTGTGTTGTGTATATGTGGTGTGTGTGTGTGTATGTGTGTGTTGTTGTGTGTGTGTGTGTGTGTGTGTTTTGTTGGTGTTGTGTTGTGTGTTGTGTGTGTGTGTGTGTATATGTGTGTGTTTTGTTGTGTGTGTTTGTGTTTGTATGTGTGTGTGTATGTGTGTGGGTGTATGTGTGTTTTGTGTGGTGGTGTGTGTTGTGTGTATGGTTGTTGTGTGTGTGGTGTGTGTGTGTTTTTTGTGTGTGTGTTTGTGTTATGTGTGTTGGTGTTGTTGTGTGTGTGTGTGTTTGTGTGTGTATGTGTTGTTGTGTGTTTGTATGTGTTGTGTGTGTGTGTGTGAGTGTGTGTGTGTTGTGTGTGTTGATGTGTGTGTTGTGTTTTTGCTTGTGTGTGTGTGTGGTGTGTGTTTGTGCGTGTTGTGTGTTTGTTGTGTGTTGTATCTGTGTGTGTGTGTTGTATGTGTGTGCTATGTGTGTGTGTGTGTTGTGTGTATTGTGGTGTGTGTTATGTGTGTGTGTGTGTGTGTGTGTGATATGTGTGTATTGTGTGTGTGTTATGTGTGTATGTGTGTGTGTGTGTGCTGTGTGATCTGTCGTGTGTGTATATGTTGTGTGTGTTTTGTATTTTTGTGTGTATATGTGTGTGTGTTGTATTGTGTGTTTTGTGTGTTGTGTGTTGTGTGTTTGTGTCTGTGTGTGTGTGTGTGTGTTTGTTGTGTGTGTGTTGTGTGTTTGTTGTTTTGTATATGTGTGTGTGTGTGCTATGTGGGTGTGTTTGTGTTTGTGTTGTGTGTGTGTGTGTGGTGTTGGTTGTGTTTGGTTGTGTATCTGTGTGTATGTGTGTGTTGTGTGGTGTGTATAGTGGTGTGTTGTGTGTCTGTGTGTCTGTGTTTGTGTATTTGTGTGTATGTGTGTTGTGTGTGTTGTGTGTTGTCTGTGTGGTTGTTATGTGTGTGGTGTTTTTGTGTTGTGTGTGTGTGTGTATATGTGTTATGTGTTGTGTTGTGTGTGTGTTGTGTATTGTGTGTTGTGTGTAGCTGTGTTGTGTGTGTTTGTGTGTGTGTGTTTTGTATATGTTGTGTTTGTTGTGTGGTGTTTATATGTGTGTGTGTGTCTGTGTCTGTGTGTGTGTGTGTGTGTGCTGTGTGTGTGTGTGTTCTGTGTGTCGTATATGTGTGTGTGTCTGTTGTGTGTGTGTGTGTGTGTGTGTGTACTGTGTTGTTTGTGTTGTGTGTGCCTGTGTGTGTGTGTGCGTTGTTGTGATCGCTTGATTGTTTGTATTGTATATGTGGTATTGGTCTGTTATTTTTTGTATTTTTGGCTAGTGTGTTGTGCTTCGTGTGATTGTGTATAGTGTATGTGTGTGTTGTGTGTGTATATTGTGTATAGTGTATATGGTGTTATGTGTTGATATTGTATATGTGTGTATGGTTAGTTTTATGTGTAGTGTGTATATTTGATGCTGTATGATGTGTGTGTGTCTATGTGTGTTGTTGGTGTGTATGTTGGTTATGTTGTATATGTGTATATGTTTGTATAGTGTTATGCTACGACTGTGCCCCGCTGCGACTGTGCCCCGCTGCGACTGCGACGCGCCCCGCTGCGACTGTGTCCCGCTGCGACTGCGTCATTTGCCCCGCTGTGACTGTGTCCCGCTGCGACTGCGCCGTGTGTCCCGCTGCGACTGCGCCCCGCTGCGACTGCGTCCCGCTGCGCCGTGTGTCCCGCTGCGCCGTGTGTCCCGCTCCGACAGCGTCATGTGTCCCGCTCCGACTGCGCCGTGTGTCCCGCTGCGAATGCGCCGTGTGTCCCGCTGCGAAGGCGCCGTGTGGCCCGCTGCGACTGCGTCCTGCTGCGACTGTGTTAGTGGGTGAATGGAGTGTTCCACACTGATGTTTCCTCAGTAATATTAATGTGACATGTCGATTGACTCCAGCGTAAGCCCAAATAAGGAAACGTCTGATAGCACAGCTGTGTATTAGCTGTGTACATTTTCTGTGTTAACCCTTTGTTTTGTGCTTAGCCCACTCCGATTGGTCCGGTGGCCAGCGAGACTCCACTTCAGACGAGCAACCGAGATAAAGCACCACAAACCAAAAACCAGGTAGGCACTGATTATAGACAAACGTGGAGCATGTCCTCGTTAGTGTTGGCACTCACATACACTTTTCACCGTACAAAGGAAACACATACCTGGCTACATGTTGCTCCTTTGTCTTTTCATCTCTACTGGACAATGGGGGCTCTTTCTTCAGGGGTTCCCTCTGTAACAACAAACCACAGCAGGAATACCCAGTTAAGGCTGAACACGATAAACAGAATAAATTATTCATTCTTATTCTTCTATTTTTGTACTACTAAAGTACCATGATTACAAATATTTTAGTGATATAATATGGATCAGTCATATGGGTGGGATGTTGAAGCCTGTTTTACTGTGCATGGCTTAAAGAACTAAGGTGAGGCATGTCTTTCCCCATAAGTGTTCATAATGAAGCCACCACAAGAATTGCACTTTGATTATAGAACTTTTGGGTTGGGTCATGGTTATGATTTAGTCATGGTTATGGCTGGGTCATGGTTATGGTTGAGTTATGGTTGAGTCATGGTTGTGGTTGGGTCATGGTTGGGTGGGCAGAATAATAAAACATCCAGAACCACACCAAATGTATTTATGCTTATGGCTATGGGTAGTTTTGTTTATAACCATGTTGAAGATTGGAGTTGAGAGTAGTGATGTCATGTATGATGTCATGTATGGTCTTGTGGAGAGTGCTGCATTATGAATTCTTTTCAGGGTATATTCAGTCTGTGTATAGTGACACTTTAGTCTGTTTTAACCTGCAGGCTGGTGTTCCACCTCGATGGCTTAGTTAGTGGTAGCAACATGTTTCAGGCTCACTGGGACATGTTTACTGTGGGATTGCGTCGCCTCTTCACCTTTTTAGAAGGCATTTGTTTTCTTCTCTCTCACCGGTGTTTTGCTCGTCCACTGCCGAGTGTTTTATTTTTGATGAAGTGAAGATCAGTGTTGTGTTTTCCAGCCTTGTCTCTTACTCGCACAGATTTCTATTCTTAAAGAGCCTGTGTGCAGTTTTACACTGACAGACACCTTCAGCACATACCTGTTATTTGTCATTATAAGCCCACTGTACTGTTTCTTGTTATTTACAGCAGGTAAAATAAATATTGAACACATTAGTTTTCTAAATAAATATATTTGTAAATGGCATGAACTTATCACTAGATGTTGATAAACAACACAGGAAATGACACAGAGAAAAACTAGTGAACACATGAAGACTGTGTGGACGTCCTAACACCTGCTGAAGTCTCTCAGTAATTAAAAAGTGATCCTGCCACTAAGGCTACGTTCACACTGCAGGCGAAAGCGCATCAAATCCGACTTTTTTTGACCCTGTGCGACTAGGGATGGGTCCTGGTATCTGGTGCCATTATGGAAAAAACACACACTTTGTCCAAAAACCTCTCATGTTTAACTGTTTTCCACTTTTTCTTTGGTCATTTTAGCCTTTTTGGCCAGGGTGAAGGGAGTATCTGCCATCAAACAAGAAGACAGCTGCATGTAACTACGACGGTGTTTGCTAGTTCACCTTACATGCATTAATGTAATAACGTGGTTAGCCTACTCAACGTAAATTACACACGAACAACATTAAGCTACTCACGCAGAGAAGAACGGCTGCTGCTGCATCATCATCCTCATCATTTCTGCTACACTGGCAGGGCTAGGGGCCAGGACTCTCCTCTTCGGGTTTTTGGGGGATGTTGCTAACTCCGGGTCCGATAACAGGCACCACACCCGCAGTAGATGTGCTCGGTGTGAGGTCTCGCAGCAAGCTATCAAATACGGCGCATTTCTCGGCTTTTAACAAAAACGCTATGCGTCACCAGGTGTTTCATCAGATTTGAGGTGTTACCTCCTTTGACAGTATCACAGTATCAGCTTAAAGCACTTGTTGTTGCTGCTGAGTTTGCATCTTTTGCTGTGAAGTACAGCCAGACTTTTGACCGCTTCGCCTTGGGCATTTTTAATCTGTAGCTCTGCTCTAAAAGAACGTACGTACCTGGGCCCGCCTACTATCCTCGGAAACGTAAAATGATTGGCTAGGATCTAAAGTGTATCACAGCTCAGGAAAAAAAACACCGAAATGTGCTCTGCTTTTCAGTCTGGTTACTACCGTTTATGTCAGAACATACCGGTACCCATCCCTATTGTTTAAGCACTGCTTCCAGCCAAGAGTGATGCCATATATGCCCTATAGCTGCAGAAAAGGCTAACATTGTTATCTTTTTACAAAAAAACAGCTGAACATGAGAGGTTTTTGGATAAAAGTGTGTGTTCCCCATTCTTTAAGCACCGGTTCGAGCACCGTTTAAGCACCGGCACCGTTTCAAAAGTACCGGTTTGGTACTGGTATCGGATAAAACCTAAACAATACCCATCCCTATGTGCGACCCATATCCGATCATGGTTTGACAGTGTGAACGGCGCAAATCCAAGATCTTCAAATCTAATCTGGGTCACTTTCGTATGTGGTACTGAATCCGATACATATCTGTTTCAGAAAGCGACTGCTGTGTGATGGTCTCGTCGCACTAAATCCGTCTTTTACGTCACTGACACAAGACAGACGCTGATTATCAGCGCCGGAGAAGACATCGCGAATGCTTCCTGGCCATCCGGTGAAACTGTTTGGAAGACAACGTTGGAGAAACGTGAACATTTTATTTGTACTGTATAATCTGCAGATTCTGACAGAAACCTGCAGCTAGAAGCAGCGCTCCTCTAAAACAGCAATCAGGATCATTATTAGGCCAAATGTAGATAATAAAATAACTTTAACTTAAAGCAAAATTGGGAAACGTAAAGTCCAAAACAGTCAAACATACTGTTTGCTCTTGGTCTAAACAGAGCGCGTTGTGCGTGACGTCTTCTTTTGCACATGCGGCTGCTTTGAAGGTTCACACTAGAGCGCGTTTGCTGTCGCATTTTATTTGTAGTGTGAACAAGCAGACAAAAAAATCAGATTTGATCCAAAAATTGGAATTGAGCTTTAAGACCTGCAGAGTGAACGTAGGCTAAGTGCACATTGATACCAGCTGGCTCAGGCCCAACCAGAGGCCTATAAAAAGTTTCACCCTGAAACCTCTCATGATGTCATGATGCGACCTCTGTTGGCACTGGTTCCAGAAGCTTTACTGGACTACTGAAGGTTCCAGTGAGCTCTGTTAATAATAATCCAGAAGTGGGAAAGACATTTCACTGTAAACCAGGTGCTTCCTGCAAGGTTTCAGACGCAGACGAGTGAGAGGACTTATCAGCAGGTACAGTTGTTTCAAAGTAAACGATAAGTAATGCACTCGTATGCACGCTCACCACGCAAGACTTCATAGCTGAAGCACAAACATAATGAGGTACATTTAAAGTTTGCTGAACAACGTTTAGACAAGCCTGTGAAACACTGGGAGAGTAGAGTCTGGCCACATGAGACCAAAACTGACCTCTGGATGCCAGAATACACCCCATGTTTGGAGGTGAACGGCACTGCACCCCCAAAACACCAAATGGTGTGGAGCTGTTTTTCAGCATACAGCACTGTGATTCAGATAATTAAAGATGAGTGGAAAAACGTCCTGAGAGTCTTGATAAAAACCTGCTGCCACCTACCAGGATGATGAAGATGAAACGAGGGGACAGTGATGCCAAACACAGCCAACAAACTCGGTTAGTTTCAGAGAAACAAACCAAAGCTGCTAGAATGACCCGGAACCTTCTGGACTGTGTGGAAGCACGGCGCCTGTGTGCACGTCTTCATGTGTTCAATGCTTGATCCCGGTGTCATTTCTCATTATTACACGTACTTGGAAATGTGCAAAGAATCAAAGCGTAGCTGTTTTACACTGAAAATAAAAATGAGCACATATATTGAAATGTGTGCTTTGAATGATTAGTTTTGTACAGCTTACGCTGTGGGAGATGGTTACAGCCACGCCAGTGTGAGACCTTTGATGCTGTTTCCATAGTAACCATATAAGAAGACCGCCTTTGTTCTGGTGGCGGTGTTTTTGCTCGCACATGCAGACCCAGCAGAGGAAGCATGCATGTTTTTCATGTCGTTCAGGCTCAGTTTAATATGATGACCCAGCCTTGAACTGTGGTTTAGCAGTTAGTCCTCATGGTAGGTGAAGCTGAAGGATCCTTTTTGTGGGGGTCTCCTCTCGTGTGCACTTTCCTGTGCACTAATGCTACTGCACACTTGAGTGCTCACCTCCACCAAATACTGACCGTTTCTTTTCTGTTTCCTTTTCCACTCTTTCTCCATTCTCCTCTCCTCACCCGATCCTCTGCTCCATCTGCCTTTCTGCTCCCACCACCTCCTCTTTCCATCTCCCAAACACTGTTCCACCTCACCTCTGCGGCCCTCCTTTCCCATCACCAATTCACCTTTCCTCTTCTCTACCTCCACCCTTCCTGTTTCTCCTGTGATCGGCTCCTCTAGTCTCCAGAGGGGAAAGGCAGCGAGTCCCAGCCCACTCCAGTGACCAATCGAGAGCTTCTGGGCTCCCATCTCACTGCTGATAGGCTGGGCGGGTCTGTCCAGGTACTGAGAGGAAGGGTTGGCTCTGTCTGTCTGTCTGCCTGTCTGTCTGCATGACTTCCTCTGTCTCTGCAGAAGGGCTGATCTCAAGTCTGTTACAAAGCTGAAATATCCCCACACGCGGGACCAGTTCTTACCACATCGTGTTTGATAGTGTCCTACGTTAATTTGGCAGTATTTATGTCTTCACCCTTCTGTTACTGTCAGCTTTAGAGGGGGGGCTCCTCTGTAGATGGAGAAGAGGTTATAAAGGTCACGTGATGATGTTTGAACACATCAGTGACAAAGAGCCATCAGTTCATAATTAGCAGATTGGTTATTGCTGAAAAACCAAAAGTGGAACTTGTGGCTCTGCTGATGAAACGTTTAGTCAAGTATCCAGATTACTTAAACGTGTTGTTCATCGTTTGTGTGCACAAGTTACACCTTTTCCAATTGCCCGATCAAATATCAGCTGGTGAGGTAGATGTGTCGGTGTTGCTGTTTGCCTCGAATACATGTGACACGGTGGTAACAGCGTCACGACGGCAAACACTTTATCTGGCAGCTGTGTCGTGCTGCGTTTTCTCTTCGTGCCCAGCAAACGTGCGGCGACATCAAATCAAATGTTTGGTCTGTGATTTGTGCAGGTGTGGAAGCAACACACAGAGAGCTTCACAGCAGCATGTGTAGCACTGTGAAATAAATATAACAAAGCAAAGATTATTTGTATACACGAGTCTGCTGTCATGTTGCTAAACACGTGTCCCCACTGGTGACCTGTGAGCGTTTGGAATGGCGGTGGCGTGTTTTTAACACAAAGCGTTGGCAGCTGCTTTGGTCAGACGCACGCTCGGCCTCGTTCTCGTCACTTCTCTCTGACGTGTGAGAGGTTTGAGGAAGATTTCGAAGAAACGAAAAAGCAAACATTTTCATCAGCTGTAGGAAACCACGTGAAACAAACGGAAGCCATCGAGCAGACGTGCTGTGTGTGATGCATGGCAGATAAAACAGGTGGACGTGTGTGTGCAGAGCTGTTGTGTCCACATCAAGCTCAAATTCATCCTCTCGTCTGTGTATGAAGAGTTTTAGTGTTTAATGAAAAACCCCAAATTGACCCCAAACTCCACCTGGGTGGGAACGAGCAGTTGGATCTGACTTAATGTGGACATAATGTCGACTTTTTGATTTCTTTTCTTTCTTCACCAAATTTCAGAAGTGTGACCTGTGTGCTCATCACGCTTCTCCAATTCTGTCCTTCAGGTGATGAGTTCAACCAACGGTGAGCTGAATACGGATGACCCACACTGCAGGACACTCCAATGCACCAATCACAGCCAACCCAGAGGTTGAAGTCGCTGACGATACCAAGTAAGAATTCAAGGATTACAATCTTTTTTTATTTTTCACTTCAGTGTAGGTTCAGTTTTTTCTTTCAGCTCAGATTAAACTGAGGAAACGAGACGTTCCTGTGAGCGGTGCTGTAACACACTCACACCCAGCATCACTGCTTCACACACACAGTAGACTTTTACTCTGAAACTTCCTGCTTCAGGAAGTGCTGACTCTGCATTCACTGCATGTTGACAAACCTGTCACAGTGCTGTGCGCCTCTCAGCCACTGCACAGGCTGAGTCCATCTTTGGGGATAACACAGTAATAACTGTTTTTGGAACATTAAATATTAATAATGTAATCAGCAGTGATGGAGCAGACGATGGGACACACAGGAGGCTATAGAGATCGACAGACCACAGATGACTTTCGCGCATTGCATTGTGGGTACGAGTGGCAGCAAAGTCAAAACACTGCATCAAGCGCTAGTATTTAAGTTTTAATCCCTACTTGCATTTTATTTGCTCCCAAAAACAGCTCTGTACAAAACGACGGAAACACGGCAGCTCCGCACAAAGACAGACGTGACGAAAAGGCAAAAAAAAGTAGGAGCAGCAAATCAAAGGAGTGGAAGGGTCAGACCCACACGAGCACACAGAGTGGAGTAAGCACGTTAGCGTGCTGCACAACTTTCATCACGCACATATTTATTATTATATGGTCCTAAGTGTGAGTGCACACACTCACAACATGTTTAGTAACTTCAGATCCTGCAACAAGCCCAGGGCCAGCTTACTTTGCTGATTTGGACGACTCCATCTCACAGCTGCTGTTACAGGCAAACACATCTGTGTGTCCTTTCAGGTTGTAGTGTTACACAACATTTTCAGATCTAGTAGAAATAAAATGAGTGTTTGGTAATTCATTCAATTTGTTGTCTTTATTTATAACTGGCATTATTGTTTCGTTCTGTTAGAGAATCTTACAGGAAAGAGGCAACGTTGTAAAAACCCATCAGCTTTATTAGCTGCTTCGGTGAAAAACAAATCAACAATGCAAAACAACACACTGAAACAGTTATTCATCACTTGATTGCTTCAATACAACACTTGGGCACATATATGCAGACGTGGCTGTTTTGATCTCGCTCTCTCTTAACCAATCAAATCTGGCTGTGGTAGCAGCTTTAAACTCGGTCTGACCCAGGCTGATGGAGGGGCCCAGTCTGGATCACATTCCTGCATTTTGTTTCTGGTTTTCCTACAAAACACAACAAACATGAGCCCGCAAAGCCGCAGTGAACAAAGCAGCATAGCAATGAATTCAATTCAAATCAATATAGGATTTATTTGTAACCTACATCACCAATTATGTTGTGATAAATGACGCATTAACTACAACAGCAGACTGACCTTTGTGGGAATGCTTGGAGCAGACTAACCTGTGAGCTGCAGTGTTCTGGGACGTTATATTTGGTAGTTGAATCCAGGCCATCCGTCGCCTCTTTGGTACTTCGGAAACACGGCTCGAACAATTTCTCTTCCACGACGGAATCCGATAAAAAACGATCTCTTTACCCGTCGGCTTCCCGTGGCTGTCATGTGACTGTTGCAGTTAATAATGCAACAGCTTCTTGTCATTCTTTGTTTTTATCGCTGTGTGACTGATTTCATATGAAAGCCTGCGTGCGCTAGTACCTCTTGCCACTCGTACCTACAATCCTTTGTGGTTTTACCCCAGAAATGACGTCACATTTTCAATCTCTGTCATAGGCCTCTTTCACTGCAGGAGCTACTGGGTGTTTTTTGGGTGCTGCACACCTTTTTATTTGTGCCCGTTGCAGTATCGCCCCCTGTAGGAAGTCTTAAAGCGCTGCCACAGCAGGGCAGCGTTTTAAATCCCCAGCAGAACAAAGGAAGGGGATCGGTGACACCGTGCATGCACCACATGCGTGCACCACATGCGTGCACCACATGCGTGCACGAGCATGTGGTGAGGTATGGCAGCATCACCGTGGCTGCTGCTGTGCAGATACACAGAGCATGTAAATGACAGACTGTTAACAGCAGCTTGTGTGTTGCAGGTGCTGCTGTTTCTTCAAGAGGAGGAAGAGGAAAGCTCTCCAGAGACACAAATGAAGACAAACAAGGGAACCTGTGGCTCTCCTCTTCACATCTGTTCTTTTTGTTTCTTTCTCTCACCCCTCTCCTCTTCCTCTCCTCTGCTAACGGGTGTTAGCTGGTATACTGGTTTCTACTGGTCTGGACCGAGCAGTGAAGAGAGCGTTTTCTGCCTCTACCAGCAACGATCCCCTTGTGTATTTATGGCCAAAGACTGAAGTGAAACCAGAGCAGCACAGACTGCTGCAGGGAAACATGTGGCCGTAAGACTACAGCTGATGGACTGAAAAACAAGTTGACGACTGGATTCAGCTGCTTTCCTGGCCGACTGGCTACTTCTCACTTTCCCCCTTTCCCGTTACTGAGCGGTTCAGAGGAGAGACGAGTGTGTTTGTGAGGATATATGAGAGAGGACTCCAAATACAAGCTGTGCAATGAGTCACACGTGCACACCCAACACACCCACTGCACACTTTTCTGGAGCTCATTGCAAATCGATTTCATGGACAAAGAGATGCAGCTCGCGCAGTCATTCAAGTTTTATTCCTTAGGGTCAAAGGAAGAGCACTGTGAGTGGACTGGACTATTTCCTGAAATGGACCAGGCTCGGTGAATTCCTGAATCCCTTTCAGAGGAAAATCTCACGACCACCAGAATCAAAAGTTTAAAAGAAGTTTATGTAAAATCGATGCTTTGTTTCCTGTTTTAATTTGTAACTAAAACAGAAAAGACTGTTTTCATCCTGCTTTCCCATGATTTCAGTTGTTCAGAAACTTTGTGTTTGTAGTTTCTAGTGTGTTCCTCAAAATGTTTTTTTCCTAAATAACTTTTAATTTTCTTTTTTTTCTTTTCCCCCTCTTCCTCTCTGGTTGGGGGATGGAACGTCAGATAACTCCATTAAAAAACAACCAAACAACTTTAAACCGAGCTTCATTCAGGCTGTAATCCGTCCATTCATGTGTTTCTACCTCTCACAAACGCTGCTGGCAGCCCAGAGTCCAGTCCTTACATTCAGCCTCTACTGGGAAATGTTGAGGACTAGACCCAGAACACGCCTGTCATGTTCTGGTCTGTTCTACAGACTCTGCTGGGGCTGCTACATGTTGGCATCATTGCAGAGTTTAAGACAAACATGGCAGGACCGTGTTCATCAGCTCTTCCCTCAGGTTTATGTGATGCTTTCATCAGCTCCATGTACACAAGAAGTCAAAATAGTTTTAATAAGGAAGTAAAAAAATAAGTGCAGTCACTACGGTAACAGCATAAACACAAATGCAGTACAAGCTGCCTGTGCTTTGACAGTCCTGACATGAGAATGTCTGAACTGTGAACTGATTTGTCAACCATTCATTAGACTCGGTTTAGACTGAGGCGGGCATGGAAGTGTGAAAGTGGTGTGAACAGGGTTCAGTGGGCTGGTAATGTGTGCAGAGTCCATCCTGGTTACCTGTTACCATGCTTACATTTCCTGACAAAGCAAAAAGTTCAAGTTCAGCTGTGTGGCTGTTTCTAGTAATAAACCACCGTATTTAACAAGTACCTGAAGATGGTGCGAGTAAAGTACCAGCTTACAGTAATTCATCCTGAGGTGACCTAGTTCCCTGGTGTCCTCCATTAATGGCTAATGGAAACTACCATTTAACACATGCAAATGTTACAGCCCAGGTGAGCGGGCACAGCTGTGGCCCACTCAGCGGGTCGGTCATTGTTGTTGAATTTACACTTCTGGGATTTCTGAAGTCTGCTTCAGCAGGGCAGTTAATGTCAGGCTCAGAAGGAAGAGGAAGTGTGGCTGGCATTGATCCTAACAGCTGATGTATCTGCAGCTCTGACGGATGAACTTTAGTAACTTCCCTAATTAACGTGTCTTTGCACCAGGACACTGGGGCCCTCAGAAATCCTTAGTTGCAGTCTGTAGGGATTTCTGCGACAGCAAAGACGGAGGTAACATTTCAGGACTCAAAGTTTGATAAAATAAGAAGTTATTTTTGCAGCTGCTCAAAGTAACCGTGCAGATAAATGTCCGGAGTTCGGGCTTGGATGGATAAAGTAGTGTTGTTATACAGCTTGACTGCGTCATGGAGAAACTGCTCACGCTTGCTGGATCCGCGGGTTGGTTCAACCATGTGTGGGTTTCCTAGCGGCCTCGTCGCGCTGTGAGGCGAGCTGTACTTTTGTGTTTAAAATAATCACTCGCTTTGATCGTCGTGCTGTCTCTGCGCTCTGAATCAAACGCTAACATCGCGAGGTCTGAAGTGTGCCGTCACGTGAACAAGGTAACTCTGCGGGCTCCGGCTATTGGCTGAAAGGAGCAAGACGGCTTCCCCATTGGGCAGTTTCTACTACGTCATCTTCGCCGCTCTTGTTTACATCTGATTGTGTTTTGTGTGCAGGTTTGTAGCCGGTTAGCTGAAGGTAAGCGGAGGAGCTGCGCGTCTGTATTTACCGGTTACATGTTCACAGTCTCCGGTCTTTGTACCGTAACATGTCCCGGGGTGACTTTTCATTCGCTGCCTGTTGTGATGTTGTGATGTAAGTGGAGCTGTGCGGCGGTGAAATTCCCCTTCGCCCACTGATGCGCTTCTGTTTCGGTTTCCTTCCTCTCAGACGCTCCTCCCGGCTTGGCCACATCGCTGCATGTCACCTGATTTCAAGAGGAAACTGGCACCTGAATTAAAGGGACTAACTAGCTGGTTAAGTTGCGACACATGTTCTCACTAAACCGGATGGTAAAACCGTATAAAAGAGATCAGTCGTAAAAAGGGGAACCGAAACGGGGCTGTCGACATTCAGCCTCCTTCCCCCAGACGTGGAAAAAGCTAGCCGAAGCTCCTTTCGTGTAAGCTGGGCTCTGGTCTTCCTCCAGCCGGGATGTCGGACACGGACGGTTCTCTCCCTCTGCTGAAGAGGCTCAGCTACGCGGTGGGGCACTTTCTCAACGACCTGTGTGCCTCCATGTGGTTCACGTATCTGCTGGTTTTCTACCACTCGGTGCTGGGATTCCAAAACACGAGTGCAGGTTAGTCCGTGTCCGTGCGTCGTCCTCAGCGCGGCCGATACTCGCGGGTCATGTTTGCACATCGCCAGGCTTTGTTTTCTCTGACGAGCCTCACAGCAGTGCTGTGGGGGTCATTATGTCACCCAGTGTAACATGTGCCGCTTAACATCTTTAAAGTTTCAGTTCTGACGTCTTCGTGACGCCATCATGGATGACGTTCACACTCTTACGTCACCACCACTACGTGTCACGTCTTTGTCCACACGCGGGAGTTGGATTAGGTGTTTTCCTGAGCCCAGCTGAGCGTGATGAATGGTTTCACTGTCTGTGTCTCTGCACATCCGTCCTCATTTACTGTGAGGACTAATCACAGTTTAACCGTTTAGCTTCAGCGTGCGGTGCAGTAACACCAAGGTGCAGACGGATATAAGTGACTGTGTCCTTGCTGTTGTTGTGTCTGTTCTCAGTGATTGTTTGCAGATAGGTCACAGCATGTCTCCTTGGTGCAGGTGTGCTTTTGCTGGTCGGCCAGGTAGCCGATGGTATCTGTACGCCTCTTATTGGCTACGAGTCCGACCGAAGCCCCGGCTGTGGAAACTACGGCAAGAGGAAGACGTGGCAATTTAGTTGGTAAGTACACAAAGTGACAAGCAGAGCCCTTTGTCTCTCATATATAATACATCTGTATATGCGCATGGATATGTCTCAGTCAGATAAACCTCTGTGTTCAGCAGAGGTTAAGTTTCAACTGCTTTGGGTGTAATGACATTAAATCCACGCGTCATAGAGGGGCGACACTGAGACCCTGAACAGATGCTGCTGCAGACATTTTCTCCTCTCTTTAAAGCCGGACTGGCATTCACCATGAAACAGCACAATGGGCAGGTCCACTGCAGCACAACCCGCAGCTCTGGTACCAACCAGCCACTACTGTTTATCCTAAAATGAACACGTTGGATCATGCTCAGTTCTTTGTTGCTAACCTATGAGCATGAATAATAGCTGAGATATTTATAAATAATGTCATACGGTCACCGCTGTCATCGTGACAGCACAGAGTGCAGGTTTTAGTCGTCACTGCACATCAATGACTCGGTGTGTGATTCTCTCAGAGGTCATGTGCCCTGAGAGTCATTAAGCTGCGTTTGACTGATGTCTTCATTTTTATTTCTTTTATTTTTGGGTGTCGTTTTGTTTTAGGGCCTCATGGACCTGAGACACCAGTCAGTCCTCTGGTCATAGTTACTAACACGTGCTATGGGTAACATACTGTGAGATGCTGTCTGTAGGCAGCATGTGCACAGAGTGTGTGTATTCTTATGCAGTGATAGCCATACTGGGAATAGTGATGTTTTTGAAGATAAGCTGAATCTTTATCCATCAGAGTCTTTTCAGTTTTTGCTGAGTGGAAATAAAAGCTGATTGTTTCTGAGCCCAAAACAATCAGCTTAGCCTTTCAGGAAAAACAGTGTTGTGAGCAGATTTACCGCGAAATCTGAAAGCTCTGCTTTTTAGGGTTGGTGTGTAAACGCTCGTGACTACAGACGGAGATCGACGTTCCCACCATTCCCATTTCAAGTGCATAATCCCAACTATGGTGGCTGCTGGAGACCAAACATCAGAAACATTCAGTTTAGACAAAGTTGGCCTTAAACGCTTCAATCCCACCACAACACACAGAAACACTGCTGGATATGACGTCCCTGGAAAATTAAATCCTCTTCATTCAAGTTGGATATTGTTTAGTGTGATGATAACAGCCGTTAAGTTGTTTATTACTCCAGGATTTTCAGTACATCGACTCGGTTCAGTTAAATGTGAGTGGCTGGTGAGACTTAAAATGCACTTATAAAAATTTAGGGCTAAAGTAAAACATGTGCGTGGATATTGCCCCGTCTCATGACTTTAATTGTTTACCCGTGCTATTTTCCAGGAAAGTCTGCCATATGAACCAAAAGGTCAAGGTAGGTTTGCACTGATTAACCACAGTCAGTCTGCTGTGCATGTATACATATATGGAAAGACTGCTCCAACACCTACCAGGATTTTATTGATCAGGTTCACATGATACGTTTTAACAACTTAACGCTGTGCAAAATGTCATCAAAAGTGCAAACAAGAGCCCGGTAGGGAAACAGGCTGAGGCTTGTGCATATTGTTGCCTATTGTGTTACCAAAGCAGCTGTCAGCAGGAACAAAAGCACAGAACTAAAAGCAGCGGTGCTGAAAACGTATGAAAGTTTCCCCAGAGTTCTCGTTGGGCGACTGCGTCATCTGGTTGCCAAGCTGCTGTGCAACATCTGCTGAATAGTCCTGATGCATGCAGAAGGCAGATGAGGGGAAACCAAACCCCTGTTAGCCACTGAGGTCAGCTGTGAGAGCTCTGTTCTCATTATGTTCCTCTATGTGCTCATCTGGTGCTAGTTAATGGGAGGGGGGTAAATGAAAAACCAATAATACATAGATATGATCCGCGTTGTGTCATCTCTTGCTTCTGTATGTGTTTACATCCAGGTACACTGAGCGTAGTGCTCTCCTTTGCCTTCATCTTTAACCAGTGTGTGGGCTGCAGCTTCCTCACCCCCTCAGTGGGCCAGTCTAATCTACTTCGTCCCATTCATCATCATCTTTCAGTTCGGCTGGGCCGCCACGCAGATCTCTCACCTGTCCCTCATCCCAGAGCTGGTCACTTGTGAGCATGCTAAAGTAGAGCTCACCGCGTACAGGTATGGTTAATACACGCGTGCTTTACATGACGAGAATCAAAAGATAGATGCACATCCCAAACGCTGATGCTGTTCATCTGGATGTTTTCAGTGGCAGAAACTGAAAACATCCAGGAAGTGACCTCACAGCCCAGCGCTCAGTCAGCTGGTTTCAGTCACTGTGCAAATGTCCTGTTTATAAGGTTGAAACCTGCAGTCAGCTGATGATGATGAAACGTTTCTCCCACTGAAGACATCCAGATGAACAGAATCACCCTTTTCATGTTTCCTTACCTGGATGGTTGAACGTGCATCAAGGTGTGAATGTCCACTCTGTGCTTGTGTGTGGGAGCAGGTACGCGTTCACAGTGATAGCCAACATCACCGTGTATGGAGTGGCTTACCTGCTGTTTCACGTCCAGGCTGTGGCGAGGATGAAGACCCTGATTCACTGGGACAGCAGACATCATCATCTTCAGGGTGAGCAGGCTGACGCGTGGGCATAGCTGCGAGCACGCCACGGTTTGTAGCAGCATCGGAGTGGGGCTGAAAGCTGTTGGAGTTCAAGCCTCTGGCTCTGCCAGCGTACTCTGTAAGACTGTGAATGTAGATGTTGTACTGTGGAAAAAACCCAGGATGTAAATGTCTCTTACGACACTTGTTTTTGCAGAAAGGTGCACGTTTCTATTAGTTTTTATTCAAGCAGAATACAGACTCAGGATTCTTGTGTTTGTTGTTAATGTTAGTTTGTGCTTGGTGCTCCCACCTG
>NW_024387333.1:0-67468 GCF_900408965.1 Simochromis diagramma | reverse complement strand
TATTACTTGGTTATGTCTTCATCCTTTGAACATAATAATGAAGCCACTGCTAATCACTAACATTTGTCTTTGGGTTTAACAATCAGAGAGTTTCCAGATGAATGCCCCTGTTTTGTTTGTTTACCATTTCACCACACTTGCTGCATGCCACGGTTGTGCAGTGCTGGCTTCTTGCTGTACATGGGGTGATGGTTGTAAATCACACACAGATGCCAAACCCCTCTCAAACCAAGCCCCCTTGCGGTGCTGCTGTGCGCAACTCGTGACGAAAGTCAAGCATATTCAAAACACCCCCTCACTCCCGTGTCTCATCCAAACTCAAACTGTCAGCCTATTTCATGTGTCACTTTTGTCGCATTTTGCCATCCGACGAGCCATGATGAAGTCGTATTTCGTGTTATTTTACTTATTGCTGTCTCTGGTGTGTTTGTCGGCACCGGTCAGCACCATCTGCGTTGCCCGTGTTGCGACGATGGACATCACCGGATTCAGTCGGTGAGGAGAATAACGGTCAGTGTGTACAGTTTACTGAGCACCGGACTTCAGTATCGTTTACCAGCACAGACACGGCGACGCCGCTCAGCTTTCTTTGAGAGCAAAAACACCCAAGTGAACCCTCCGGCTGCGTCCATGTAGAGAGACACACCGTCTGGGCCGGGAGGAGCTTTCCGAGCATTCAGACTCTTCTTTAACAACTGCCTTCTTCCTCACATTCCTCCTCTTCATGAATATGAAGGGCTGACTTGTGTCGTGGGCGGCAGGTTGCGTGTGCAAATCCTCTTTGTGGCGTGTCCGCAGCGAGGGGGGTGTTGTAAAGGCTCCCCAAGAGCAATGATGAAGAGTCCGAGGCCTCGTCCGCTCCATGCTGCAGTATTGCTCCGCGAGTGCGCACTGCGCTGCCTGCCGCATCGCATCTGGCGAGGATGTAAACAGCGGCCCCAAGCATGATGACGCACAACTCCCGCGGAGCATTAAACGGATTTGCAGTGAATAAAAAATGATTTCCAGAGAGGAAGCGCAAGTGTGAGCAATCACTGTTACATCTGTGCTACCAGCCACTATTAAGTAGAGCCAGGGACACCTCCCACCTTTGGTCCTTACCAGAGCAGAGAGCCTGCCGGTCAGCGCGACAGCAGATGAAAGCCCTCCAGCTTGAGCGCGCGTCCGTGGATGTCCTCACAGAGCCACGTACTCCGCTTTAAACACATACGGACACAGGAGAGGCAACGTCTCTGTTCCATAGCTTCTATCAAGGGCAGCTCGTCTATCTTATCTCCTGAGTGAGCGTACGTGGAACGAGAATATCCCAGGCAGAGCAGTTCGCAGTCGCCCGCTCCTTCAGACGCACGGAGTGCGCCGGCTCGCTTTCCTCGTTTCGGCGTTCTCACTTTACCTGATCATAGTCTGCAGTTCAATCTGCCGCCCGATGCCACAACTATTGAAGTAACTCCAAGGTGTTGTATGTCCTGTCTTTAAGAACGCTCTTCTCTGGTTTTAAGAATATCAGAGTATGTCCCAGACACAGAAGTATGCACAAAAACAAAACCAGACGTAACGCACTGAACGCACCAGGGACTCCATACGCGGCGTGCCCTGCCATCTTGAACAAGTGTACTTGTTCTTTGAAAGGTAGGTGTTAATACTACCGCTTGAAGGGATTCCCGATGAACATTATGCTGCCTCTCTCCTTACATCTGGATAAGAAAGCTAGTAACGATAATTACCGTATGGTCTCTTTCATTCTATATGGACAAAAACCGTACGCACTATATTGAACAAATGTTTTTGAGACTAAGTACGCATCAGGTGCGGCTTAACGTCTCTAGACTTTTCTACTTTAAATCACACTTTCAAACTGCATTGCGGGCCAACATTTTCTTAAACCCTACCTCTATTCTGGCACTTTCTACCATATTTCACTTTTCTCTCGTTTGGTGTGCTTTTACTTTTATTTGAAATGCTACTTACAATGTTGAAGAAAAGTCCCTGTAAGCTTCATCCTCTCCATAAGCAGGTCCTCCTAGCGTGGACCTCATTTCTAAACAACTTCTCACCTCACAAATACCTTATCTGGAACAAACAGAGATATTTTATTAGAAAAATAAATCACTTTTCTGGAATCCTCGCGCTCCAAAATTCGGGATCCTATTGGTGGCCTCACTCGGTTAGTAACGAGGGACAACTCCTTACTTCCAACCACTTTTATTGCACTATATCATTTCCAATCAGTGTTCCAGATATCAGCGCGAAGACATCTGGATGGTCCCCCAACATATTTGATTGTAAATAACGCGTGCAAGACGTCTCATTTAAAATTCGACAAAAGTTATCCAGCCAGTTCACTACATGCGTCAAATTTAAAAGGGACATAAATACTAATTGTTACTTTTGTGGGGACATCCAGAAACTGTGACACATCTTTTTTGGCTACTGTTTCTTTTACACAGGAGATTCTGGAAGGAATTTAGCGCTTTGTTATTGTCCATCTTTTAAGGGAGTTTCTTTACGATGGGAAAATGTTTTATTCTGTCTCTTTTAAGTTCCCAAGAAGTATGAGAAATGTTTTTTCTGATCAATTTCTTAATACTTTTAGCTAAACTTTTTGATCCATAAATGTAAGTTTACTAACTCAAAACACCATATTTCCTGTCATTATTTTACGGATGTGCCCACATGCACATACAATCAATATCAGACTGCACCAACAAAACGGCCTCTCACAAAACAATATGAATTTCTCGTCTTATCTTATAATTGGTTACCTTTTTCTTTTACCCTGGCCTTTTTGTGTTCATGTTCTGTTGTCTACTTCATTGTTCGTATGTTGGATACTCATTGCTTTGTTAAATCAAGCTTTTAAAAAAAGACAGGCTTTGTCTTAGACCCCCAAAATCCTTTCCACGCCCTACCCCCGTGACCATCCCGCCTCTAAAAGCCCTTGTACGTCACAGAACCTGGTGCTCGTCCATCGTGACCGTCCTTTCATCCTGATGTTTCAGTCTATAAATAGAGGAACGCTGTCAAAGGGAATTCATTAAGCTATCGTTTTTGTTGAGTGATACAGCACAAAAAAAGCAGAGACTGAGTTCGAAAGCTAACAAAGCCGAAATGTTAAATTCTTGACAACAATGGTTTACAAAAAGTGAAAAAGAAAAATGATAATCATTATGTCAGGACTCGTTGCCGAGCAAAGACTGCCAGCCACTGATCGACGCGGTTGAAAAGCTCAAACTGCAGCTTGACTACTTCAAAAAACCCTGCGTCATACAGTCAATACAGAACAGATCGAGGATCTAACAAAACGAAAACCAATGAACTTTTGCAGGAATAATAAGTGCACGGGTTCGGGTCTTGGATTGACCGGACAAACATCGCCAGACTAGGTTCGGACTTCGATAAAGATGACACGAAGCTCTGGTAAAGTTCCTGCCGCAGAGACGGAGAAACTCTGGCTGACGTAAAGACAAAAACACTGCGGGCCCGCACCCCCCCAGCTCGAAGTCCTGCAAGGACTGCTGTAAACAGAGAAAGAAAAGGTGGCACGTCAGCAATTTCACATCCAGCCCAGTTGTTGAATTATTATTGAACGCCCCACAAGAGGAAAAAAAATAAGATGCAGCCAGTTTTACAGGGAAAATACTAAAAAATCTGGAAACAACCGCCAATGCTGCCGACAGGAAGGTTAGAAGCGGTTCATCAACCTGTATGACTCCAAACTAGAAAGTTCAAGAGAAGGTAAAAACTAGTAGAGGGTGAGCCGTCAATGCCGGTTACGGAACGCGAGGAACACCATCAATCCTCGCAGTCTTCTTGATTGAGGATCTTTCTGACAACTAATACAAAGTTACTGGACGAAAAGGAATGATGGACAAAAACCGTGAAACAATTAACAGAGGAGAAAGATGAACTGGGCAAAGTCATAGACAACCAAACGGCCCAGACTCTCGCGCAGCCAAACTGAAAATGCCAGTGAGTCCTATTAGAGCTCTGGCCTTGACAAGAAATATGAAGGCTATGGTCGGAAGACAACGTTGATTCTTTGAAGAATCAAATTGAAGACCTCAAAAGGCCCTAAGCCAGAGCCAGGGCAAACCACAGAAAGCCACAGCATTGGACCGTCATAAAGTAAAGCGGCACACAATAGCACTGGCCTGAAAAGGTGGCGCTGTGGAAGAGAAACTGCGCTCCCACGAGCAAACGGGAAAGATTTATATCAAAGTGAATTGGCTGCGAGAAGCAAGAGCGCTACTCCCAAGATGGAATTGTGCCAGTGCGTTCTTTCCTTTGCAAAGGCATTTCCAAATGCAGCGCACTTTGCAGAGGCAAAGAACCAGGTGGAATTGTATGGCTAGTTCCACAATTGAAAAGAAATCCGTAGACGGAGTGCGAAGGCACCCCTCTGTTGGAACACCGGAGTTTCCTTGATGCAAACAGGCTGAACTGTTCTACGAATCAGCTGCACGTATTAGATGCAGCTTTACTTACATAAAACACGGCAGCTGGAAATCATTTAACAAGCAGTACAATTACATTGTAACGTTTCGGTACGCTTATTCGCCCAAGCGCGGAGCTCATCGGACCAGTGAACCAGATATTCAAAGTGCCATGAAGAAAAAGCGTAGGTCATCTAAAATCTAGAGTGAAAGGACGCTCAACTCCAGCTTAAATTAGAAAAACAGAAAGGCACAAAGCTTGATCGTCTTGACCATAGAACGCATGCATGGGCGAGATGTTTGAGGAGACTCCGTTCAGATTAATCCTCGTCCACTTCCAGGGGGAAAACTACATTTCTTCAGGTACGTCAAGACACCCTGGAGAAGTGCAGGTATGGCTTCCCCAGTGAATCCTCCTTTAGAGTCTCCCACTCAACACCACTTTCTCAATTCTATGATGGATTACACAGTCTTGATGTTACAAATTAATGCTAAAATAGAGCCATTACAGACGTATACTTCATTCTTGCTCCCTATATCATGGGTGGGCATTCTCAGTCCACGAGGGCCGGTGTCCTGCAGGTTTTAGATCTCACCTTGGGCTCAACCACCTGAATCACCTGCTTAGTTCGTTACCGGGCCTCTGGAGAACTTCAGGACATGTTGAGGAGCTAATTTGAGCCGTTTAAATCAGCTGTGTTGGTTCGAGGACACATCTAAAACCTGCAGGGACACCGGCCCTCGTGGACTGAGATTGCCCACCCACCCCCAACCGGTCGCAGCAGATGGCCGCCCCTTCTTGAGCCTGGTTCTGCCGGAGGTTTCTTCCTAAAGGTTTTTCCTCCCCACTGTCGCCCAGTGCTTGCTCAAAGGGGATCATTGGATTGTTGGGGTTTTCTGGCTTTTACTGTAGTGTTTTCACCTTACAGTATAAAGCAGCTTGAGGAGACTGTTGTTTGCCATGATGCAATATAGTATTAAATATGACTACATTTTAAAAACATCTATTATAGCATCAAAGTAAAACAAAAAAACTAAAGTATACTTCAATGAAATGAATCAAAATGTCTAATCTGGCAAAACAAGAAAAGAAAAAAGGTTTCACCTTTAAATAAAAATCCAAATCACAAACACATTCTGATTTTTTGTTGTGTGTTTTGTTTTGTGTGTGTTGTCACGTATAAAATCTTTGCGCTCTGTCTCGGTGTCTGCCCGGCCGGCTCCGCAAGGCTACATATGTTTTTTTGTGTTGCTGCTTTCTTCCACTCGTCATTCTGCCTGGGCGGAGCTCAGGCCCACGCACCTGTCTGCAATTACGCTGCAACGTGTCCTGTCTGTATGGAGACTGAGAGCTGCCAGAGTAATAATGTAGATACAGGCCTCTTTCTCCTTCTGCTGGTGTTCATGCTTTTATTCCATTGTTGCTATCATTTGTAAATAGATTTATTTGCTGTTATTTTATCAATTTACTGTCGTTCATGTATTTAATTTTCTTGTGTATTTAAATATGATTTTTTTAAGTAATGCCACGAGATGGACAGTTAAATAAAGGTTTCATTGAATAAAAAAAAAGATTTAAAGATGACTGGTGGCGGAAGCGGAGCACAGACGTCTGTGAGAATCTATCGCCATCGTGTGGTGCAGAGATATATTGCCATTGAATTTAGACAACGAAAGCTTGGCTCACAGAGCAGCTGCAACAACAACAAAAACATTAAATAGCAACATATTATATTATATTATATTATATTATTATATTTATAATAGTGCAAACAGTGCAGGCTTCAGCTCTGGGGAAGAAGCTGTTCCTCAGTTTGGGTGGATTCCGTCACTCACAGCGTTGTTAGCCCTCTTGTGCGTGCAGACTGCAACCCCCCACTGTGCTTTGCCCTGATATCTGCAGTGTGAGGTTGGATCGCTCATTCTCATCCTCACACTGATGCCACTTATTTCGGTCTTTGTTTGACATAAAAGGGCATATTGTCACTTTATTGCAACTATATTTGCACTCTTGAGCTCCTTCATTCACTGACTGATCATAAAGTTATTACTTGCGTTATGTATTCATCCTTTTGAACATAATAATGAAGCCACATGTAATCACTAAAATTTGTATTTTGGGTACAATAAGAGAGTTTCAGATGGAATGCTGTTTTGTTTTGTTTAAATTTCACCAACTTGCTGATGCCCACGGTTGTGAGTGCGGCTTCTTGCTGTACATGGGTGGATGGTTGTAAATCACATCACAGATGCCAAGATGCCTTTAGCAAGAACAATCACTGATCCTGGGAAAGCACAGGAAAAACCCGATACACTGATTGACAGAAATCCATATTCTATGTTTCTCACAGCCGTTGATGAAAATGAAGTTCTTGAAATTGTCAAAAAATGTAAAAATCACAAATCTTTGGATTGTAATGATATTGATATGTGGTTAAAAGAGTCATTGAGGCTATTATAAAACCATTCACATACATCTGTAATTTATCATTTCAAACTGGTCGATTTCCAGACAGAATGAAAATAGCAAAAGTTTACCTCTATACAAATCTGGGAACAAACACCATTTCACAAACTACAGGCCTGTCTCTTTACTACCTCAATTCTCAAAAGTTCTTGAAAAACTGTTGAAAAACAGACTGGAAAAATTTATAGATAAACATAAACTACTCACTGAAAGTCAGTACGGATTCAGATCAAGCAGATCAACATCATCGGCACTATTAGATTCAATAGAATACATCACAAATTCCATAGACAAAAAGCAATATGTGGCTGGGTTATTCATAGACTTGACAAAGGCATTTGACACTATAGATCATGATATATTAATAAGAAAACTGGAACGTTATGGTGTCAGAGGGGTAGTTTTAGATTGGGTCCGGAGTTATTTAAGTGACAGAAAGCAGTTTGTGAAAATAAATGGTGGTTGCTCCTTATGTATGGACATTGCTTGTGGTGTACCCCAAGGGTCAGTTTTGGGTCCAAAATTCTTCAACTTGTACATTAACGACATCTGTAAAGTGTCCAAAGTATTAAAAATGGTTTCTCCTTGCTGACGATACAAACATTTTTTGCTCTGGTGATGATCTGCAGAATTTATTGGAGGATATGACTAATGAAATAAGTAAAGTGAAGTTTCTGGCTTGATAAAAAAAATTATCATTAAATTTGAATAAATCTAAACTGATGTTATTTGGAAATAGTACATTGTAAAAAAAAATCTGTCAAATTTACGGTAAAATACCGGCAGCTGTGGTTGCCAGGAATATACCGTGTAAAAAAATGTGGAATCTGTAAAAGACAATACGGTATACTGGTTTGTAACCCTAATTTTTAAGGTAGACAACGTATTATTTTACCAAAATCATGATAGAAAAAACCAAATATATTTGTCAATTATACAGCAATTTAATGTAAAAAATGCAACTTTCCATAGCTTTTTACGGATATTTGCAGTAAAAAAAAGTTATAATAATAATAATATTACAGTAATTTGTTGTTAATTTAACAGTAATAGGATAGACCCTATTATTGTAAATAACTGTAAAAATAACAGAAATATGTTAAACCTTATTAAAACCTTTGACAGTAAAAAACACAGTGAAATTGTATAACAAATTACAGCATTTTATTTTGACCAGATACATTTTACGGTAAATTCCTGGCAACCACAGCTGCCGGTATTTTACCGCTAAAAATACAGTACAATATGAGGAACATAAATGGTTTACCGTACATTTTACATTTGCAACCGCTAAAATAGAAAAATCTAAAGATGCTCATATACAACCAAGGTAGAGAATATTACTGATAAACAATGAGAAAATTTGACATACCATTTGAAAACAGACTAAACATATCATTTTCTCTATTCCTACAAAACAGCATAGATCTTGAGAATACAGCATGTGTCCATATATGGCTGGTAATCCATGGAGGAATGAATAAACATGAAACAAAATATTACCTGCCCCTGACCTATCAACAGTAATGAGTCACTGGGTCCTGCCTTGGTGAAGGAAAGGACTCGGTGGAGTTTCTAATGCGCATGGTGTTGAAGATACAAGCTCTGCAGGAGTACTTCAATGTCCATCAGGAGTTCACTTTGGACTGGCAGGATCCCCTCTGCAGCAAAAAAAATGGACAAAGTTTGATCAGTGCTTGAGCAAAATGCACAGAAATGAACAAAACGTGCTGCCAAAAACAGATCTAATGATAAATGATTTCTTAAGTGTAAAATATACAGTTCTTAAAGGATAGCTATTGTCAAAATGCAACATGGGCTGTTTTTTTTTGTTTGTTTTTTTTACTGTAAACGAGACAAGCATATATCTAAAAGCATAATTACGACAAACAAGCCGTTTTGAGATTGACCGTGATTTTGTTTTGTGGTCAATAGCCAGTGAATGGGAATACTAGGGGGCCGGGGCATAAATTTGAGCACATCAAAATCGATACAGTAAAAAAACAGCCCAGGTTGCGTTTTGGCAATAGTTATACTTTAAATCTACTTATGTAAAAGTAATACATAGACAACGCAGCGCCCTAATCACAATCATAATTTGTTGGAAAACGTATTTAAGTTTCGTATTGATTTATCATAGAACTTGAAGTTAATGGCTGAATGCATGGTGATGAGACCTATCATTCAATCTACATTTTATAGCGTATGAAACTGCTCACCTGGACATGAACCTGAGCTCGGCTGATTAAGATTAGTGTCTCCTGTCCATCTTTCTTTAGCAAAACTTGAATAATACCACTGCTTACCTCTCATTGAATCTTTGGGTGCAGACTTAATTGAAGAGCCTCGTATAAACAGGCAGGGTGTGATGTTTAGGGAAACCAAAGAATACAGCCGCCATCATTTCTGCCAGAAGACTCATGGGGTGCAACGAAGCTTTCATTGTGAACTGGCTAGATACCTTCTGCATTCAGAAAGAAAACAAGAAGGGCATACACCATAAACAATAATAACTGACAAAAATAATGAGACAAGAAATTAAAGTAACAAAATAAGTGCAAATCAAGTTTCCCTGTGTTGCAGTGTAGCTGAATGTTTTTCAACAATTTGATTTACGGTAAAACACATACCAAATATTTCCAGCCAAGGTTTGTTTCAATCTTCAGCATGTTTTTCCTGCCATTGTCTTGAAACTGTTTCATCTGTCCCTCTCATTTGATGCTGTTTACAAAAACAAAACAGCAATATTGTAAAGGGAAAAAGGAAAATTAATTTAATGGAAAAAAAAAGATTATGACCTGAAATCTCACCATTTCCTGAGAGTCACAGGTCCTTTGAGTATCCTTATGGTTTCTGCTCAAATTCAGTGTCTGAAAAGGGCAGGAACAAAACAAACCTTTTTAATCATAATAAAGACAAAATAAGATTTCGAGACAGACGACAAAGAAATGTGTAAAATATCTTCTTGAATCTGTTTACTTTACTAACCTTGAAAGAGACTCTTGGGTCTTAGCTGTGCCACCACCCTTAAACCTTAAAACAGATGGAGACGATATGCTGGCCTGGCTTGAATTTCATATTTGGTGCTGTACAACAATATCACAAACAATAGATTAATTGTACTTTTTGGACCTTGGCCAAAGCTATAATAGAAAAACCAGAAAGCCTTCATTGCTATTGTGCCAATGAAATCATAATACTTACTGGTTTGTTTCTCAGATGTCTCCACTCCTAATGATTGTAGTGCCTCCAGTACAATTTCAAGGATTGAGGCAAGACAGGTCCGGCAGCACCTTAGTAATGGAACTCCTTATGCTGTCCCCCATTTCCAAGATGTCTGATAAAAGAATGTGAATAAAGGTCAATTTACACCAAGTGGTACCTTTGGTCTTAAAATATGAAGCTGATCTTGCTTGATACTACCTGTTATACAGTGTTTCGTAAGTACCAAACTAACAGCACCATTATTGTGACAGCACACTGTGTTTCAATGGAACCATTTGGTACCCATACTTCATGTAAGATGTTAATGGATAGAAATCAATTAAGTCAATGGGTTTTGACCAAAAAAATCATTTTTATTTAAAACAGCTTACTATCACTTATGTCACACAGAACATCAGCAGGAGGCTCAGTAGAGGGCTCTTCTGATTTCTGCCACAGATCAGACTCTAGCAGACATCTCAAAGTCTCTCTTAAAGGCACATAATAGCAAACCCATCTTTTCTGTTTTCATCTCTCCCTAAAAATATTTTCTTTGGTTCCACATAGTTGAAGGCTTTTTTAAAGATCTGAGCTCTGGAGTGCACTGTCCTCAATGGCCCGGTATGACATGCAGAAAAAAGATCATAGCTTTTGACAGACTCGCAGACTTTGTTGATGTCCTCCTCTGATAATGATGTGTCATCTTTTAACAGTGATGCAAGTTTACCCAAACTGTATGTCTGTCCCCAACTCATGCATGTTCTGCATTTCCTCTACAATGTTCTGTATGGTTGAAGCAGGCAGTAGAAACTGACCCTGCAATTTTAAGTAGAATAGTGAAACGTTTCTCAGAAAAAGATCACAGAATTCAGGGGGCATTTCCATGTTATCTTCATGTGTAATAGACTGTGCAGCAGGCTCGGAAATCAAGGGTACAAAGTCATCTGATGTGGTTGGAACAGATGATGATTGACATGCAGACTCTCTATATAAATCACCAATGCTGCTGTCTGAAAAACTCTGTGTTTATGTGACATGTGAGCAGTAAAAGATGATTTAACTCTAAAGGTATTTGTGCATCCTCTTACTGGTCAAGTGACCACGTGTCCTTCCACAATATGGCTCTTCAGATGAGCTATTAACTCTTTAGAGTTTCTGACACTGACGTTCACACATCGCCATTGCAACATGTAAACGAAGAAACCACCACCACACCAGTGACATGGGTGGGGGCAGAGTGTCTTTGGTAAAATGAGCCTTAAACGCGCCATACCTGGTGTATGTCTGCTTGCAGCCTGCTTCAATACACCGAAAGAAACAACGTGGCTCATTCCGATGCAGTTTACAATGAAGCACGTAGCCCCTTGATGACTGAACTACCTTACCACAGAAATTACACGTTAACATAACTCCATGTACTTTGGTAATTCTCCCTAGCGAATTAAGCACGCCATATACAGAAACTAATCCAGAGCAATGCTTCCCGCGCAACAGTAATGCTAACTCAACTCACAAATGCTAACTAAATTCACAACCTCACTCATAAAAAACGAACTGCTAAATTATCTATAACGCTGGGCTGGTGGATTTTATAACAGAGATAACTTGAAGTCGCATGTACTCACCTCACCTCGAACTAATTGTAAGCTGCCAGGATGTCTACAAATTCCGAAGATGCTGTGGTCCAAGCAGCAATAAATGGCGCTAATATACCAGTTTCAAAACTGTGTCCGTTAGCGAAGCAACTTGAGTCTCCTGCATGAAAAAAAGAGCGGTTGGCACACAGCTCAGCAGCGCGCCGCGCTATTGGTCATTTTCAGGTGACGTCATCCCGCAATGTAACGTCGCTCTTTGTTTCTTTAGGAGGTTCGAATTTGATCAGAAGTCACGTCTGCAGGGCCGCTGCAGCCACGTCTTGCCTTGCTTCCCCTTTTTTGGTGAAATGGTTCGCTCATACTGCACCAATGTTGCTACCAGATTTTTTTTCTCTGCAATTCGAACGTAAAACGTCTGTACACAGTTTACCAGCAGTTTAGCTACCAATCAACAGCGATCACACAAATTCAAAATTTAAGGCCGACCCACTTAAGGTGGTCTGATAATATGGCGTGAAACACAACAACATAAAGTTGTTTTAAAATAATAATTAAAAAAGATTATTGAAATCAATTTTATTCACAACCATAAACTTTATTTTTAACATCTTCTTTTGCTGTTGATTTTTTTATCAGAAGGTTAACAATGATATACTGCAGGCCTAACTTTTAATCTGTATATCAGTATCTGAATTTTAAAATAAAAAAATACTATCAGTTTTATTGTCTTTCACTGCTGATATTTGCTTTTTTTAATGGTATGTACTGGTTGTATTATTACGGTGGACCCTATTTTTTAACATCTTGTTTCTGTAAAAATGAATGTTTTTTGTTTGCTTAAAAATCTACAGCTTATACTGTGAATTCCAATGTGCACAACCCCAAAAAGATGTAGTTTTACCTCAAATAATACCGTAAAATCTAAGTTTTTCAGACATTTTCAACATTACAATATGTAATTGTAAAATGTATGCATATTTATTTGTTTTCACAGAAAATATTTATAATTTCAACATTTTATTACAGTAAAAACAAAAGTTTTATCCAGTCTCACAATTAACGGTTATTCAATCTATTTAATACAGTGAAAGGAAGTTTTTGCTTTTACGCTCCATTACCGTTGGAATTTGACGGTGTTTTGCTGTATATTTTACTGACTTTTTTTTACAGTGTAGTTTAAATACAAATGCAAAGATTCAAATAAATGGTGTTGATATTGAAAGAGTCAGTGAAAATAAATTTCTGGGGGTAATAATAGATGAAAAACTTAACTGGAGAGCTCACGTAAGATATATTCATTCCAAAGTATCACGAAGCATTGCAGTACTAAAGGCAAAACAGGTATTCGACAGAACATCACTTCATATTCTCTACTGTTCACTGGTTTCACCATACTTAAGCTATTGTGCAGAGGTCTGGGGCAATAACTATAAAACCACATTACATTCACTTTTTACTCTTCAAAAAAAGCAATTCGAATCATCCACAATGCAGGTTATAGGGAACATACAAACTCACTATTTTTGCAGTCTGAAATATTGAAAATTGACGATATAGTGAAATTCCAAACAGCACAAATTCTATTCAAAGCAAAAAATAAAGAACTGCCAGGTAATATTCAGAGTATGTTTTTTTTGAAAGAAGGAAGTTATAATTTAAGGGGTTTTTGTAACTTCAAAACAATGAAGGTACGTACTACAAGAAAAGGCTTTTGTGTTTCTGTTCATGGAGTTAAACTATGGAACAAACTGAATATGGAATTAAAGCAATGTCCAAACATAAAACTGTTCAAAAAGAGTTATAAAAATATGATCTTCTCGATCTATAAAGAAAAGGAAAATATTTAAATTAAGTGAATGTCTCTATTTAAAAACAAACAAACAAACAAAAAATTCATGATGTGATATTATAGTATATCAGAAATCTGTTCACTATTTTTATTACAAATTATATCATTAAGGAAGCTGACTAAATATTCACTGATAATTTATGGCAAAGGGGTGGGATTAAATAAGTGTATACTTCTTCCCACTCCCTTTCAACATGTAAATTAATCAGAATGTTTTTTTGTATGTAATTTGTATAGTATTTTTTTTCTCTCTTATTTCTTTTCTAAATGTACTTGTATATTGTTCACATGTTGAAATAAATTACCAATCAATCAATCAATCAATCAATAAGTTTACTAACAAAACACCATATTTCTGTCATTATTTTAAGGATGTGCACATGCACATACAATCAATATCAGACTGCACCAACAAAAAGGCTCTCACAACAATATACACTGTAAAAAGAATAACCCTATTCAAATAAAAAAAAAAAGATGTCCAGTTGTCACATCCAAAATATTTGACTTCATAGAATCCATATTGAGTCACTTGATATGACCTGATACTTTTATGTTGATATAAACAATATTACTAGACTTGACTGAAACTTTTAAATTTTGCATTGATCCAAATTGATTTTTTTACATAGAACCATATTTTAATTATTGAACCAAGCTAATATATTGAAATTTAACCAACCTAATGTATTCACATCGAACCAAATTAACATGAACTAATATGTTTGTGTTGAAGCCAGGTAATTGATTTACATATATTCAAACTATATTTTTGACATTTCATTTTATTTCAGTTCAAAAATGCTCTGCATTTCCTATAAAAAACAAGACAGTTGGCCAACCAATTATTTCAAAATTATTTATTGTTCCAAACCATTTTAACTATAATCAATAGAGAGGATTAGTAATATACAGATTTAGTGCTGCGGCAGAAATGATTAGAGAAATGTTTGTTTTATAAAACCTGCAATCTTTTTAGAACTGGTATAAAACCTGCAACCTGTCTAAAACTGGCATAAAACCATTATAAAAACTCTTTTTAAACCATTTGCAAGTACTCAAAAATGTTTATATGTGCACTGTGCCTGTACAATGTAAAAAAAAATCTACACATGTATCAATGAAATCAACTTAAATCTCCCTTTCAAATGGGTGTTCTTATAATTTTTGAATGTAGAATACCACTGCAGGCCAACCAAGCAAAATAACCAAGCACACATGCACATGTATGTGCACATACACATGCACACATGCATGCAAACACACTACTGTGCAGTGTTAAGTTCACAATTAAGTTTGCGAATCTTAGAGGTCATCTTGTTAAAGTCAAGCTCCATCATAATCTTTTGAAGAGCCTCAAAGGTGAACCTGAATCCTCGTGGATATTCCATATTAAGAGCATAACAGAGTCCAAAGACCATTGCCACTCCAGCTGCCACAGAAGGCAACTCATTCAGGACTTCCACACCATCAATGATTATCCCGATGTCTCGAGGCTGATGTAGGAGGCTTGAGTTGTCCCTGAAGACGAAGAGTGCCATGGTGGTACTCTGCAGCTCTTCCTCAGCTTCATCTGTCTGGGATATCTTGAGGTAAAATATGGAACAAAATGTACAAGTGAAGAACTGAAGTCTGGCACACCTGATAAATCTTTGACCATAATAAACTACTATTTTGATAGTTGTTTGGTCACAGACTATTAGAACAATTATTTGACTAATCAGATTGTGAATTGCATAATCATTCAATTAATCAATGGTGGAACATTTTCATAAATGTTCCACAAAGCCCAAGAAAAAAAAGAAAACAATACAGAACCCTAAGATATTAACTTGATGAGTTGATTAATCGTTGCTGTCCTACATTAATCACTGCATTTAATAGCAGAGTTGTCAAATTTACATCAAGAGACTGCATCTCATGTAGAGACAGAACAGATATGGACATACCATGTATTCTTTTATCAAGTCCTCAACACGTTCTCCAAGGTAGATAATGAGAGATTTAAGTATACACTCCCTCCTAATGTCAGCATCAGCATCCTGCAGGAACAGTTAAAATTGTTACTATGCAATATGGAGAGTATGCTGCGTGAGAGGAATTTTTTTTCACCTCTCTATCCTCATGAGGTGACTAATGCCCCTTTTCCACCGACAAATCGGCACGGTGCGCTTGAGAGCAGTTCAGTTTAGCGCGGATGAACTCGCTTGTTGCGGTGGAAACATAAAGCGGACGTAACTGGGAACAGGGGCGAACCCATCTGGCGCGCGCAAAAGTCTTTGTCCGCAACGTCACAGCCCGAAGAGCAACAACAATCGCGATATGTGTGTTTTTGTACTTTGCTCTGTCTGTGGTTCATTTTGATTGGTTTGATTTTTGGTTCTTGTGGAGGAAGTCGCCATGGTCCAAAGTCAATGGAGTATGGTTGCTGGGAGTTTTTTGTTTTTAAAGCCTTTTGTGGGAGCGCTTCTATATCACATCACGTGGGCACCACACACACACCCGGGCCAATCAGGTGTAAAGGCGGTGGAAAAGCGTCCGCAAGGGGCTAAAGTGAACTGAGCCACACCGTGTTCTGTCGGTGGAAAAGCGGCATATGCTTTCTTGTCCCTAAATAAAAGTTTATACGTATATATGTATGTATGTGTATCTGGCGAGTGAGAGTGAAAATGTGTCTCCAAAATAAATTTTGTTGCAGTTGTGCTCTGTACTTGTATAATGACAATAAATCTCTTCATTCATTCAAGGACAAAGCCCACACTTCCTTTCAACATTTTAAAAGGTCACAGCCATAATCACTGACGTTACCAAAATAAAACTGTAACAGGATACAAATTCTCATTAGATACAAGGGTTAAAATGCTAACTGTCATGTTAATAGTTAATTATATACACCCTACCTGCCCAAAACTGAAAGATTGCATTGTAAAAACCCATTATAACAGTTTCTAAGCAAAACAAGTTGTTAGGCTTCAGTTACTCTTTAAGTAGTTACACTCCAAAATAACAGGACACAACCAAAATGAAATGTTCCCTTTGCCCTCCATAGAAAATGTTGCTGCATTTATAACTGGACAGAGGAAATTAGTGGACAAGGATTTCTTACTAACTCACACAACGGATGTAACTAATGCAATAGCAATATTACTTACTACTACAAAAGTGATTTTCAGAGTGCTTTTCAATTACGAAGACTAGAAAAGGGGAAATGGGGCACATCTCCCTACACAACCAGCACTGAGCACACACCTGGGTGAAGCCGAGAGAGCAATTATTGCACACAATAGTGCCAACACATCAGCAAGGTGAATGAGAGGATAATGAGGGAGGGTCTAGATTATTATGAAATGTTTAGAAAGGATGTGCAGTGTAAATGCAAAATGATACCTGTTCAGATTAAATGAAAATGTATGCTTCAGCCATGGAATGGATGGAGCAATCAGTGGTTCTGAAAGCATACAGAAAAAAAAAGAATAATGTTACTTCTCTATAAAACACATAACACAGAAAAACCAAGAAATACGTAACATGACATACACATCCTTATAAAAAGCTAGTACTATAATTTGATTTAGGTTTACCAAACAGTCTACAGACCAGCCATTAGCGACTAAGTTTTGGCATAGGGTCAATTTTTTGCTGATAAAATTAACATTTCTTCAGAAAATGCACATTTTTCCGAGCCGCGCCTGAAAGTCAATTGAAGGAATTAGTCTTATGTCATTGATCTTATATGCTGGCGTGTTATTTCTGTCTCTAAATCATGCACATTAATAATTATCTTTTGCGCTCGGTGTACACAAACATAACAAACAAATATTTATATGAAGAGAGACAGAGACAAACGTGCGCGCACAAACACAAGCTTGTGTCTAGAAACCGCGAGCTCACCAGAAAAACTCAAACGAAGCGGAGCACGGAGTTATACTATGAATGTTATGAACTATGAACTTATGCTAGCTAGCTGTATCCACCACCGATGCATCGTGGTAACGCTAGCTAGTTAGTATACTGGTAAAAAACGGCTTTTTGCCTAACTTGCATTCCCGACTGTGATGGTCGGTTGCTGGTAACCAGTTCTAACGTCGCGCCGGATAGCTAGCTAGCTTGTAGCTAGCAGCTACAATCATGCAAAAATTGGGGGTGGCTGTCGACCCAGCTTAAATGGGGTTATTTTCTGCAATTTTGGCAATACAAATTATAAAGCTTTTGTAACACACTTGGCTTTACTTACGTTTATTTTCAGATGAAATTAATCAAAGATGTGACACGATGTTTCCAGCAGCCATGCAGAATAAAAATGGGTCCCGGTCTATTTCTGGTGGGCGTGTTCAAGTGCAAATCACTTTGACTCAAATTAAAGATATTATCTGTTCAACATGAAAAGAAATATATGTTTTGAGAGAAATCAAAAACTTTGCGTTGTGTCCTTTGTACAGATATTTAGTTTCATCCAAATCAAAAGTGGTATTTTAAAATGCAAAAAGAAAGGGTTTCACAATCAAATCAATGATTTTATTCTGTTTTGAATGGCACTTATTAGATTGAATGAATGACTGCATGTTAGACTTTTTACAGTGTATGTATGTGAATTTCTGCGTGTATTCTTATAATTGTTACCTTTTTCTTTTACCCTTGGCTTTTTGTGTTCATGTTCTGTTGTATACTTCATCTGTTCGTATGTTGTATACTCATTGTTTGTTAAATAAAGTTTTGTTTAGACCCCCAAAATCCTTTCCACGCCCACCCCCGTGACATCACGCTCTAAAGCCCTGTTACGTCACAGAACGTGGTGATGTCATAGTGACAGTCCTTTCATCCTTTGATGTTCAAGTCTATAAATAGAGGAAAGCTGTCAAAGGGAATTCATTAAGCTATGGTTTTGTTGGAGTGATACAGCACATAAAAAAGCAGAAATGAGTTCGAAAGCTAACAAAGACAGAAATGTTAATTTCTTGAAAACAATGGTTAAAAAAAGTGAAAAAGAAAAAGAAACATATGGCAGACAGTTGGAGCAAAGACTGCAGCCAATGATCGACGAGGTTGAAAAGCTCAAAACTGAGCTTGACTACTTCAAAAACCTGCATACAGTCAATAAGAAACAGATCGAGGATCTAACAAAAGAAAACAATGAACTTTTGCAGAATAATAAGCTGCTGGGTTCGGTCTTGGATGACAGGACAAACATCGCAGACAGGTTGGACTCGATAAAAGATGACCACGAAGCTCTGGTAAAGTTCCGCGCAGAGACGGAGAAAACTCTGGCTGAGCTTAAAGAAAAACACGAGGACGAAGTCGAAGTCCTGCAAGGACTGCTGGAAACAGAGAAAGAAAAGGTGGCACGTCAGCAATTTCACAACAGCCAAGTTGTTGAATTATTATTGAAACGCCACAAAGAGGAAAAAAATAAGATGCAGCAGTTTTACCAGGAAAATACTAAAAAACTGGAAAACAAAGCCAATGCTGCAGACAGGAAGTTAGAAGAGGTCATCAACATGTATGACTCCAAACTAGAAAAGCTTAAGAGAAAGGTAAAAACTAGTAGAGGTGTGACCGTCAATGCGGTTAAGGAACGCGAGGAACACCATCAATCCTCGCAGTCTTGGATTGAGGATCTTCTGACAACTAATACAAAGTTACTGGATGAAAAGGAATTGATGGACTAAAACCGTGAAACAATTAACAGAGGAGAAAGATCAAATGGGCAAAGTAATAGACAACCAAAAGGCCCAGAATATGGAGCTCAAACTGAAATGCCAGAGTAATATTAGAGCTCTGGCCTTGGACAAGAAAATGAAGGCTATGGTCGAAGACAAAGTTGATTCTTTGAAAAAGAAAATTGAAGACCTCAAAAAGGCCCTAAGCACAGAGCAGGAAAACCACAGAAAGACAGCAGTGGACCGGCATAAAGTAAAAGCGGCACACAATCAGGCACTGGCTGAAAAGGTGGCGCTGGAAGAGAAACTGCGCTCCACAAAAGAGCAACGGGAAAGATTTATATCCAAAGTGAATTGGCTGGAGAAGAAAGAGCGCTACTACCAAGAGGAATTGTGCCAGTGCGTTTTGTCCTTTGAAAAGGCATTTCCACATGCAGGTCACTTGAGAGGAAAAGAAAAGGTGGAATGTAGGGATATGTTCCACAACTTGAAAAAGAAATACGTAGACGGAGTGGAAGGCACCCCCTCTGTTGGAACAACGGAGTTTCTTGAAAAACAGCTGAACTGTCTACGTATCAGATGCAAGGATCTAGATGCAGCTTTACTACATAAAACACGGCAGCTGGAATCATTTAAAAAGCAGTACAATGACATGGTAAAGTCTTCCGAGTACGCTTTATTCCGACAAAGAGAGGAGCTCATTGGACCAGTGAACCAGATTATTCAAAAGGCTTGCAATGAAGAAAAAGAGATAGGTCATCTAAAATCTAGAGTGAAAGACGCTCAACTCCAGCTTAAATTAGAAAAACAGAAAGGACAAAAGCTGGCATCGTTGGACCATAGAAGCATGATGGGGAGATGTTCTGAGGAGACTCCGTCTCAGATTAATCCTCGTCCACTTCCAGGGAAAACTACATTTATTCAGGTACGTCCAAGACACCCTGGCAGAAGTGCAGGTATGGCTTCCCCAGTGAATCCTCCTGTAGAGTCTCCATCAACACCACCTTTCCTCAATTCTGATGATGGATTACCACCAGTTGATTGTTAAAAATTAACTGCTAAAATAGGCCATTAGAAGTATACTTCATCTTGTCTCCCTATATCATGGGTGGGCATTCTCAGTCCACGAGGGCCGGTGTCCCTGCAGGTTTTAGATCTCACCTTGGCTCAACACACCTGAATCACATGATTAGTTCGTTACCGGGCCTCTGGAGAACTTCAGGACATGTTGAGGAGCTAATTTAGCCGTTTAAATCAGCTGTGTTGGTTCGAGGACACATCTAAAACCTGCAGGGACACCGGCCCTCGTGGACTGAGATTGCCCACCCACCCCCAACCGGTCGCAGCAGATGGCCGCCCCTTCTTGAGCCTGGTTCTGCCGGAGGTTTCTTCCTAAAGGGAGTTTTTCCTCCCCACTGTCGCCCAGTGCTTGCTCAAAGGGGATCATTGGATTGTTGGGGTTTTCTGGCTTTTACTGTAGTGTTTTCACCTTACAGTATAAAGCAGCTTGAGGAGACTGTTGTTTTGCCATGATGCAATATAGTATTAAATATGACTACATTTTAAAAACATCTATTATAGCATCAAAGTAAAACAAAAAAACTAAAGTATACTTCAATGAAATGAATCAAAATGTCTAATCTGGCAAAACAAGAAAAGAAAAAAGGTTTCACCTTTAAATAAAAATCCAAATCACAAACACATTCTGATTTTTGTTGTGTGTGTTTTTTTGTGTGTGTTGTCACGTATAAAATCTTTGCGCTCTGTCTCGGTGTCTGCCCGGCCGGCTCCGCAAGGCTACATATGTTTATTGTGTTGCTGCTTTCTTCCACTCGTCATTCTGCCTGGGCGGAGCTCAGGCCCACGCACCTGTCTGCAATTACGCTGCAACGTGTCCTGTCTGTATGGAGACTGAGAGCTGCCAGAGTAATAATGTAGATACAGGCCTCTTTCTCCTTCTGCTGGTGTTCATGCTTTTATTCCATTGATGTTGCTATCATTTGTAAATAGATTTATTTGCTGTTATTTTATCAATTTACTGTCGTTCATGTATTTAATTTTCTTTGTATTTAAATATGATTTTTTTTAAGTAATGCCACGAGATGGACAGTTAAATAAAGGTTTCATTGAATAAAAAAAAAGATTTAAAGATGACTGGTGGCGGAAGCGGAGCACAGACTGTCTGTGAGAATCTATCGCCATCGTGTGGTGCAGAGATATATTGCCATTGAATTTAGACAACGAAAGCTTGGCTCACAGAGCAGCTGCAACACGAACAAAAAACATTAAATAGCAACATATATTATATTATATTATATTATATTATATTATATTATAGTGCAAACAGTGCAGGCTTCAGCTCTGGGGAAGAAGCTGTTCCTCAGTTTGGGTGGATTCCGTCACTCACAGCGTTGTTAGCCCTCTTGTGCGTGCAGACTGCAACCCCCCCACTGTGCTTTGCCCTGATATCTGCAGTGTGAGGTTGGATCGCTCATTCTCATCCTCACACTGATGCCACTTATTTCGGTCTTTGTTTGACATAAAAGGGCATATTTGTCACTTTATTGCAACTATATTTGCACTCTTGAGCTCCTTCATTCACTGACTGATCATAAAGTTATTACTTGCGTTATGTATTCATCCTTTTGAACATAATTAATGAAGCCACATGTAATCACTAAAATTTGTATTTTGGGTACAATAAGAGAGTTTCAGATGGAATGCTGTTTTGTTTTGTTTAAATTTCACCAACTTGCTGATGCCCACGGTTGTGAGTGCGGCTTCTTGCTGTACATGGGTGGATGGTTGTAAATCACATCACAGATGCCAAAAACCTCTCAAACCAAGCCCCCTTGCCGGTGATGCTGTGCGCAACCTCGTGACGGAGTCAAGCATATTCAAAACACCCCCTCACCTCCCGTGTCAAACTCAAATGTCAGCCTATTTCATGTGTCACTTTTGGAGCAGTTGCCATCCCGACGAGCCATGGAGAAGTTCGTATTTGTGTTATTTTACTTATTTGGTGTTCTGGTGTGTTTGGGCACCGGTCAGCACCATCTGCGTGCACGTGTTGGACCGTGGACACACCGGATTCAGTGGGAGAATAACGGTCAGGTGTACAGTTTACTGAGCACTGGGACTCAGTATCGTTTACCAGCACAGACACGGAGACGCGCTCAGCTTCTATTGAGAGCAAACAACCAAGTGAACCCTCCGGCTGCGTCCAGTAGACGAGACACACCGTCTGGGCCGGGAGCTTTCCGAGCATTCAGACTCTTAAACTGCTTCCTCACATCTGCTTCATGAATATGAAGGCTTGTGGTGGGAGGAGGTGGTGTGAAATCCTCTTTTGTGTGGGGTGAGGAGGGGGGTGTTGTAAAAGTCCCCAAGAGCAATGATGAGAGAGTCCGGGAATGTCCGCTCCATGTGCAGTATCTGCTCCGCGAGTGCGCACTGAGCTGCCTGCGCATCCGCATCTGGCGGGATGTAAACAGCGGCCAAGATGAATGAAGCAAACTCCCGCGGAGAATAAAACGGTTTGCAGTGAATAAAAAGGTATTCCAGAGAGGAAGAGCAGTGCTGAGCAATCACTGTTACATCTGTGCACCAGCCACTATTAATGTAGAAGCAGACACCTCCACCTTTGGTCTTACCAGAGAGAGAGGCCTGCCGGTCCGCGCGCAGCAGATGAAAGCCCTCCAGCTTGAGCGCGCTGTCCGGGATGTCCTCACAGAGCCACGACTCCGTAAAACATAAGACACAGGAGGAGGCAACGTCTCTGTTCATGCTTCTCATCAGGGCCAGCTCGTCTATCTTATTCCTGAGTGAGCGTACGTTGGAAAGGAAGATCCCAGGAAGAGCAGTTCGCAGTCCGCGTCTCCTCAGACGCACGAGTGCGCCGGCTCGCTTTCCTCGCTTTCGGCGTCTCACTTTCCTGATCAGAGTCTGCAGTAAATCTGCCGCAGATGCCACAAATATTGGAAGTAAATCCACAGGTGTTGTAGTCCTGTAGTTAAGAAGCTCTTCTCTGGTGTAAGAATATCCAGAGGAGTGCCCAGACACAGAAGTTATGCACAAAAACAAAACAGAAGTAACGCACTGAAGCACCAGGGCATCCATACGCGGCGGCGCCATCTTGGAACAAGGGACTTGTCTTTGAAAGGTAGAGTGTTAATTACTAAAGCTGAAGGGATATCCCGATGAACATATGCTGCTCTCTCCTTACATCTGGATAAGAAAAGTAGTAAAGATATTGACCGTATGCTCTTTCATTTTATATGGAAAAACCGTACGCACTATATTAGAAAAACTGTTGTGATGAATAAGTACGAATCAGGTGGGCTTAACGTCTTAGACTTTTCTACTTTAAATAACACTTTCAAAATGAATTGGGCCAAACATTTTCTTAAAACCCTACCTCTATCTGGAACTTTATACCATATCACATTTTCTCTCGTTTTGGTGGCTTTACTTTTATTTGAAATTGTAATTACAATGTTGAGAAAGTCCCTGTAAAGCTTTCATCCTTCCATAAGCAGGTCCTCTTAGCGTGGACCCTCATTTATAAACACAACTTCTCACCTCACAAATACCTTATCTGGAACAACAGAGATATTTTATAGAAAAATAAATCACTTTTCCTGGAAACTTGGCTCCAAAATGGGATCCTATTGGTGGCTCAGCTGGTTAGTAAAGAGGGACAACTACTTACTTACAACCACTTTATTGCACTATATCATTTTCCAATCAGTGTTCCAGATATCAAGCGGAAGACAGTCTGGATGGTCCCCCATAAATATTTGATTGTAAATAAGGTGAAAGAAGTCTCTTTTAAAATTCGACATAAATGTTATCCAGCCAGTCACTACATGGTCAAATTTAAAAGGGACATAAATACTAATTGTACTTTCTGTGGGGATCATCCAGAAACTGTGACACATCTTTTTTGGTACTGTTCTTTTACACAGAGATTCTGGAAGGAATTTAGCAGCTTTGTTATTGTCCATATTTTAAGGGAGTTTTCTTTACGATGGGAAAATGTTTTATTCTGTTTCTTTAAGTTCCCCAAGAAGTATGAGAAATGTTTTTTATGATAAATTTCTTAATACTTTTAGCTAAATTTTTGATCCATAAATGTAAGTTTACTAACAAAACACCATATTTCTGTCATTATTTTAAGGATGTGCACATGCACATACAATCAATATCAGACTGCACCAACAAAAAGGCTCTCACAACAATATGAATTTCTGCGTGTATTCTTATAATTGTTACCTTTTTCTTTTACCCTTGGCTTTTTGTGTTCATGTTCTGTTGTATACTTCATCTGTTCGTATGTTGTATACTCATTGTTTGTTAAATAAAGTTTTAAAAAAAGACAGGCTTTGTTTAGACCCCCAAAATCCTTTCCACGCCCACCCCCGTGACATCACGCTCTAAAGCCCTGTTACGTCACAGAACGTGGTGATGTCATAGTGACAGTCCTTTCATCCTTTGATGTTCAAGTCTATAAATAGAGGAAAGCTGTCAAAGGGAATTCATTAAGCTATGGTTTTGTTGGAGTGATACAGCACATAAAAAAGCAGAAATGAGTTCGAAAGCTAACAAAGACAGAAATGTTAATTTCTTGAAAACAATGGTTAAAAAAAGTGAAAAAGAAAAAGAAACATATGGCAGACAGTTGGAGCAAAGACTGCAGCCAATGATCGACGAGGTTGAAAAGCTCAAAACTGAGCTTGACTACTTCAAAAACCTGCATACAGTCAATAAGAAACAGATCGAGGATCTAACAAAAGAAAACAATGAACTTTTGCAGAATAATAAGCTGCTGGGTTCGGTCTTGGATGACAGGACAAACATCGCAGACAGGTTGGACTCGATAAAAGATGACCACGAAGCTCTGGTAAAGTTCCGCGCAGAGACGGAGAAAACTCTGGCTGAGCTTAAAGAAAAACACGAGGACGAAGTCGAAGTCCTGCAAGGACTGCTGGAAACAGAGAAAGAAAAGGTGGCACGTCAGCAATTTCACAACAGCCAAGTTGTTGAATTATTATTGAAACGCCACAAAGAGGAAAAAAATAAGATGCAGCAGTTTTACCAGGAAAATACTAAAAAACTGGAAAACAAAGCCAATGCTGCAGACAGGAAGTTAGAAGAGGTCATCAACATGTATGACTCCAAACTAGAAAAGCTTAAGAGAAAGGTAAAAACTAGTAGAGGTGTGACCGTCAATGCGGTTAAGGAACGCGAGGAACACCATCAATCCTCGCAGTCTTGGATTGAGGATCTTCTGACAACTAATACAAAGTTACTGGATGAAAAGGAATTGATGGACAAAACCGTGAAACAATTAACAGAGGAGAAAGATCAAATGGGCAAAGTAATAGACAACCAAAAGGCCCAGAATATGGAGCTCAAACTGAAATGCCAGAGTAATATTAGAGCTCTGGCCTTGGACAAGAAAATGAAGGCTATGGTCGAAGACAAAGTTGATTCTTTGAAAAAGAAAATTGAAGACCTCAAAAAGGCCCTAAGCACAGAGCAGGAAAACCACAGAAAGACAGCAGTGGACCGGCATAAAGTAAAAGCGGCACACAATCAGGCACTGGCTGAAAAGGTGGCGCTGGAAGAGAAACTGCGCTCCACAAAAGAGCAACGGGAAAGATTTATATCCAAAGTGAATTGGCTGGAGAAGAAAGAGCGCTACTACCAAGAGGAATTGTGCCAGTGCGTTTTGTCCTTTGAAAAGGCATTTCCACATGCAGGTCACTTGAGAGGAAAAGAAAAGGTGGAATGTAGGGATATGTTCCACAACTTGAAAAAGAAATACGTAGACGGAGTGGAAGGCACCCCCTCTGTTGGAACAACGGAGTTTCTTGAAAAACAGCTGAACTGTCTACGTATCAGATGCAAGGATCTAGATGCAGCTTTACTACATAAAACACGGCAGCTGGAATCATTTAAAAAGCAGTACAATGACATGGTAAAGTCTTCCGAGTACGCTTTATTCCGACAAAGAGAGGAGCTCATTGGACCAGTGAACCAGATTATTCAAAAGGCTTGCAATGAAGAAAACGAGATAGGTCATCTAAAATCTAGAGTGAAAGACGCTCAACTCCAGCTTAAATTAGAAAAACAGAAAGGACAAAAGCTGGCATCGTTGGACCATAGAAGCATGATGGGGAGATGTTCTGAGGAGACTCCGTCTCAGATTAATCCTCGTCCACTTCCAGGGAAAACTACATTTATTCAGGTACGTCCAAGACACCCTGGCAGAAGTGCAGGTATGGCTTCCCCAGTGAATCCTCCTGTAGAGTCTCCATCAACACCACCTTTCCTCAATTCTGATGATGGATTACCACCAGTTGATTGTTAAAAATTAACTGCTAAAATAGGCCATTAGAAGTATACTTCATCTTGTCTCCCTATATCATGGGTGGGCATTCTCAGTCCACGAGGGCCGGTGTCCCTGCAGGTTTTAGATCTCACCTTGGCTCAACACACCTGAATCACATGATTAGTTCGTTACCGGGCCTCTGGAGAACTTCAGGACATGTTGAGGAGCTAATTTAGCCGTTTAAATCAGCTGTGTTGGTTCGAGGACACATCTAAAACCTGCAGGGACACCGGCCCTCGTGGACTGAGATTGCCCACCCACCCCCAACCGGTCGCAGCAGATGGCCGCCCCTTCTTGAGCCTGGTTCTGCCGGAGGTTTCTTCCTAAAGGGAGTTTTTCCTCCCCACTGTCGCCCAGTGCTTGCTCAAAGGGGATCATTGGATTGTTGGGGTTTTCTGGCTTTTACTGTAGTGTTTTCACCTTACAGTATAAAGCAGCTTGAGGAGACTGTTGTTTTGCCATGATGCAATATAGTATTAAATATGACTACATTTTAAAAACATCTATTATAGCATCAAAGTAAAACAAAAAAACTAAAGTATACTTCAATGAAATGAATCAAAATGTCTAATCTGGCAAAACAAGAAAAGAAAAAAGGTTTCACCTTTAAATAAAAATCCAAATCACAAACACATTCTGATTTTTGTTGTGTGTGTTTTTTTGTGTGTGTTGTCACGTATAAAATCTTTGCGCTCTGTCTCGGTGTCTGCCCGGCCGGCTCCGCAAGGCTACATATGTTTATTGTGTTGCTGCTTTCTTCCACTCGTCATTCTGCCTGGGCGGAGCTCAGGCCCACGCACCTGTCTGCAATTACGCTGCAACGTGTCCTGTCTGTATGGAGACTGAGAGCTGCCAGAGTAATAATGTAGATACAGGCCTCTTTCTCCTTCTGCTGGTGTTCATGCTTTTATTCCATTGATGTTGCTATCATTTGTAAATAGATTTATTTGCTGTTATTTTATCAATTTACTGTCGTTCATGTATTTAATTTTCTTTGTATTTAAATATGATTTTTTTTAAGTAATGCCACGAGATGGACAGTTAAATAAAGGTTTCATTGAATAAAAAAAAAGATTTAAAGATGACTGGTGGCGGAAGCGGAGCACAGACTGTCTGTGAGAATCTATCGCCATCGTGTGGTGCAGAGATATATTGCCATTGAATTTAGACAACGAAAGCTTGGCTCACAGAGCAGCTGCAACACGAACAAAAAACATTAAATAGCAACATATTATATTATATTATATTATATTATATTATATTATATAGTGCAAACAGTGCAGGCTTCAGCTCTGGGGAAGAAGCTGTTCCTCAGTTTGGGTGGATTCCGTCACTCACAGCGTTGTTAGCCCTCTTGTGCGTGCAGACTGCAACCCCCCCACTGTGCTTTGCCCTGATATCTGCAGTGTGAGGTTGGATCGCTCATTCTCATCCTCACACTGATGCCACTTATTTCGGTCTTTGTTTGACATAAAAGGGCATATTTGTCACTTTATTGCAACTATATTTGCACTCTTGAGCTCCTTCATTCACTGACTGATCATAAAGTTATTACTTGCGTTATGTATTCATCCTTTTGAACATAATTAATGAAGCCACATGTAATCACTAAAATTTGTATTTTGGGTACAATAAGAGAGTTTCAGATGGAATGCTGTTTTGTTTTGTTTAAATTTCACCAACTTGCTGATGCCCACGGTTGTGAGTGCGGCTTCTTGCTGTACATGGGTGGATGGTTGTAAATCACATCACAGATGCCAAGATGCCTTTAGCAAGAACAATCACTGATCCTGGGAAAGCACAGGAAAAACCCGATACACTGATTGACAGAAATCCATATTCTATGTTTCTCACAGCCGTTGATGAAAATGAAGTTCTTGAAATTGTCAAAAAATGTAAAAATCACAAATCTTTGGATTGTAATGATATTGATATGATAGTGGTTAAAAGAGTCATTGAGGCTATTATAAAACCATTCACATACATCTGTAATTTATCATTTCAAACTGGTCGATTTCCAGACAGAATGAAAATAGCAAAAGTTATACCTCTATACAAATCTGGGAACAAACACCATTTCACAAACTACAGGCCTGTCTCTTTACTACCTCAATTCTCAAAAGTTCTTGAAAAACTGTTGAAAAACAGACTGGAAAAATTTATAGATAAACATAAACTACTCACTGAAAGTCAGTACGGATTCAGATCAAGCAGATCAACATCATCGGCACTATTAGATTCAATAGAATACATCACAAATTCCATAGACAAAAAGCAATATGTGGCTGGGTTATTCATAGACTTGACAAAGGCATTTGACACTATAGATCATGATATATTAATAAGAAAACTGGAACGTTATGGTGTCAGAGGGGTAGTTTTAGATTGGGTCCGGAGTTATTTAAGTGACAGAAAGCAGTTTGTGAAAATAAATGGTGGTTGCTCCTTATGTATGGACATTGCTTGTGGTGTACCCCAAGGGTCAGTTTTGGGTCCAAAATTCTTCAACTTGTACATTAACGACATCTGTAAAGTGTCCAAAGTATTAAAAATGGTTCTCCTTGCTGACGATACAAACATTTTTTGCTCTGGTGATGATCTGCAGAATTTATTGGAGGATATGACTAATGAAATAAGTAAAGTGAAGTTCTGGCTTGATAAAAACAAATTATCATTAAATTTGAATAAATCTAAACTGATGTTATTTGGAAATAGTACACTGTAAAAAAAAAATCTGTCAAATTTACGGTAAAATACCGGCAGCTGTGGTTGCCAGGAATATACCGTGTAAAAAAATGTGGAATCTGTAAAAGACAATACGGTATACTGGTTTTGTAACCCTAATTTTTAAGGTAGACAACGTATTATTTTACCAAAATCATGATAGAAAAAACCAAATATATTTGTCAATTATACAGCAATTTAATGTAAAAAATGCAACTTTCCATAGCTTTTTACGGATATTTGCAGTAAAAAAAAAGTTATAATACAATAATATTTACAGTAATTTGTTGTTAATTTAACAGTAATAGGATAGACCCTATTATTGTAAATAACTGTAAAAATAACAGAAATATGTTAAACCTTATTAAAACCTTTGACAGTAAAAAACACAGTGAAATTGTATAACAAATTACAGCATTTTATTTTGACCAGATACATTTTACGGTAAATTCCTGGCAACCACAGCTGCCGGTATTTTACCGCTAAAAATACAGTACAATATGAGGAACATAAATGGTTTACCGTACATTTTACATTTGCAACCGCTAGATATAGAAAAATCTAAAGATGCTCATATACAACCAAGGTAGAGAATATTACTGATAAACAATGAGAAAATTTGACATACCATTTGAAAACAGACTAAACATATCATTTTCTCTATTCCTACAAAACAGCATAGATCTTGAGAATACAGCATGTGTCCATATATATGGCTGGTAATCCATGGAGGAATGAATAAACATGAAACAAAATATTACCTGCCCCTGACCTATCAACAGTAATGAGTCACTGGGTCCTGCCTTGGTGAAGGAAAGGACTCGGTGGAGTTTCTAATGCGCATGGTGTTGAAGATACAAGCTCTGCAGGAGTACTTCAATGTCCATCAGGAGTTCACTTTGGACTGGCAGGATCCCCTCTGCAGCAAAAAAAATGGACAAAGTTTGATCAGTGCTTGAGCAAAATGCACAGAAATGAACAAAACGTGCTGCCAAAAACAGATCTAATGATAAATGATTTCTTAAGTGTAAAATATACAGTTCTTAAAGGATAGCTATTGTCAAAATGCAACATGGGCTGTTTTTTTTTGTTTGTTTTTTTTACTGTAAACGAGACAAGCATATATCTAAAAGCATAATTACGACAAACAAGCCGTTTTTGAGATTGACCGTGATTTTGTTTTGTGGTCAATAGCCAGTGAATGGGAATACTAGGGGGCCGGGGCATAAATTTGAGCACATCAAAATCGATACAGTAAAAAAACAGCCCAGGTTGCGTTTTGGCAATAGTTATACTTTAAATCTACTTATGTAAAAGTAATACATAGACAACGCAGCCCTAATCACAATCATAATTTGTTGGAAAACGTATTTAAGTTTCGTATTGATTTATCATAGAACTTGAAGTTAATGGCTGAATGCATGGTGATGAGACCTATCATTCAATCTACATTTTATAGCGTATGAAACTGCTCACCTGGACATGAACCTGAGCTCGGCTGATTAAGATTAGTGTCTCCTGTCCATCTTTCTTTAGCAAAACTTGAATAATACCACTGCTTACCTCTCATTGAATCTTTGGGTGCAGACTTAATTGAAGAGCCTCGTATAAACAGGCAGGGTGTGATGTTTAGGGAAACCAAAGAATACAGCCGCCATCATTTCTGCCAGAAGACTCATGGGGTGCAACGAAGCTTTCATTGTGAACTGGCTAGATACCTTCTGCATTCAGAAAGAAAACAAGAAGGGCATACACCATAAACAATAATAACTGACAAAAATAATGAGACAAGAAATTAAAGTAACAAAATAAGTGCAAATCAAGTTTCCCTGTGTTGCAGTGTAGCTGAATGTTTTTCAACAATTTGATTTACGGTAAAACACATACCAAATATTTCCAGCCAAGGTTTGTTTCAATCTTCAGCATGTTTTTCCTGCCATTGTCTTGAAACTGTTTCATCTGTCCCTCTCATTTGATGCTGTTTACAAAAACAAAACAGCAATATTGTAAAGGGAAAAAGGAAAATTAATTTAATGGAAAAAAAAAGATTATGACCTGAAATCTCACCATTTCCTGAGAGTCACAGGTCCTTTGAGTATCCTTATGGTTTCTGCTCAAATTCAGTGTCTGAAAAGGGCAGGAACAAAACAAACCTTTTTAATCATAATAAAGACAAAATAAGATTTCGAGACAGACGACAAAGAAATGTGTAAAATATCTTCTTGAATCTGTTTACTTTACTAACCTTGAAAGAGACTCTTGGGTCTTAGCTGTGCCACCACCCTTAAACCTTAAAACAGATGGAGACGATATGCTGGCCTGGCTTGAAATTTCCATATTTGGTGCTGTAAAACAATATCACAAACAATAGATTAATTGTACTTTTTGGACCTTGGCCAAAGCATAATAGAAAAACCAGAAAGCCCTTCATGGCTATTGTGCAATGAAATCATAATACTTACTGGTTTGTTTCTCAGATGTCTCCACTCCTAATGATTGTAGTGCCTCCAGTACAATTTCAAGGATTGAGGCAGACAGGTCCGGCAGCACCTTAGTAATGGAACTCCTTATGCTGTCCCCCATTTCCAAGATGTCTGATAAAAGAATGTGAATAAAGGTCAATTTACACCAAGTGGTACCTTTGGTCTTAAAATATGAAGCTGATCTTGCTTGATACTACACTTTTATACAGTGTTTCGTAAGTACCAAACTAACAGCACCATTATTGTGACAGCACACTGTGTTTCAATGGAACCATTTGGTACCCATACTTCATGTAAGATGTTAATGGATAGAAATCAATTAAGTCAATGGGTTTTGACCAAAAAAATCATTTTATTTAAAACAGCTTACTATCACTTATGTCACACAGAACATCAGCAGGAGGCTCAGTAGAGGGCTCTTCTGATTTCTGCCACAGATCAGACTCTAGCAGACATCTCAAAGTCTCTCTTAAAGGCACATAATAGGCAAACCCATCTTTTCTGTTTTCATCTCTCCCTAAAAATATTTTCTTTGGTTCCACATAGTTGAAGGCTTTTTTAAAGATCTGAGCTCTGGAGTGCACTGTCCTCAATGGCCCGGTATGACATGCAGAAAAAAGATCATAGCTTTTGACAGACTCGCAGACTTTGTTGATGTCCTCCTCTGATAATGATGTGTCATCTTTTAACAGTGATGCAAGTTTACCCAAACTGTATGTCTGTCCCAACTCATGCATGTTCTGCATTTCCTCTACAATGTTCTGTATGGTTGAAGCAGGCAGTAGAAACTGACCCTGCAATTTTAAGTAGAATAGTGAAACGTTTCTCAGAAAAAGATCACAGAATTCAGGGGGCATTTCCATGTTATCTTCATGTGTAATAGACTGTGCAGCAGGCTCGGAAATCAAGGGTACAAAGTCATCTGATGTGGTTGGAACAGATGATGATTGACATGCAGACTCTCTATATAAATCACCAATGCTGCTGTCTGAAAACTCTGTGTTTATGTGACATGTGAGCAGTAAAAGATGATTTAACTCTAAAGGTATTTGTGCATCCTCTTACTGGTCAAGTGACCACGTGTCCTTCCACAATATGGCTCTTCAGATGAGCTATTAACTCTTTAGAGTTCTGACACTGACGTTCACACATCGCCATTGCACATGTAAACGAAGAAACCACCACCACACCAGTGACATGGGTGGGGGCAGAGTGTCTTTGGTAAAAATGAGCCTTAAACGCGCCATACCTGGTGTATGTCTGCTTGCAGCCTGCTTCAATACACCGAAAGAAACAACGTGGCTCATTCCGATGCAGTTTACAATGAAGCACGTAGCCCCTTGATGACTGAACTACCTTACCACAGAAATTACACGTTAACATAACTCCATGTACTTTGGTAATTCCTCCCTAGCGAATTAAGCACGCCATATACAGAAACTAATCCAGAGCAATGCTTCCCGCGCAACAGTAATGCTAACTCAACTCACAAATGCTAACTAAATTCACAACCTCACTCATAAAAAACGAACTGCTAAAATTATCTATAAACGCTGGGCTGGTGGATTTTTATAACAGAGATAACTTGAAGTCGCATGTACTCACCTCACCTCGAACTAATTGTAAGCTGCCAGGATGTCTACAAATTCCGAAGATGCTGTGGTCCAAGCAGCAATAAATGGCGCTAATATACCAGTTCAAAACTTTGTCCGTTAGCGAAGCCAACTTGAGTCTCCTGCATGAAAAAAAGAGCGGTTGGCACACAGCTCAGCAGCGCGCCGCGCTATTGGTCATTTTCAGGTGACGTCATCCCGCAATGTAACGTCGCTCTTTGTTTCTTTAGGAGGTTCGAATTTGATCAGAAGTCACGTCTGCAGGCCGCTGCAGCCACGTCTTGCCTTGCTTCCCCTTTTTTTGGTGAAATGGTTCGCTCATACTGCACAATGTTGCTACAAGATTTTTTTTCTCTGCAATTCGAACGTAAAACGTCTGTACACAGTTTACCAGCAGTTTAGCTACCAATCAACAGCGATCACACAAATTCAAAATTTAAGGCCGACCCACTTAAGGTGGTCTGATAATATGGCGTGAAACACAACAACATAAAGTTGTTTTAAAATAATAATTAAAAAAGATTATTGAAATCAATTTTATTCACAACCATAAACTTTATTTTTAACATCTTCTTTTGCTGTTGATTTTTTTATCAGAAGGTTAACAATGATATACTGCAGGCCTAACTTTTAATCTGTATATCAGTATCTGAATTTTAAAATAAAAAAATACTATCAGTTTTATTGTCTTTCACTGCTGATATTTGCTTTTTTTTAATGGTATGTACTGGTTGTATTATTACGGTGGACCCTATTTTTTAACATCTTGTTTCTGTAAAAATGAATGTTTTTGTTTGCTTAAAAATCTACAGCTTTATACTGTGAATTCCAATGTGCACAACCCCAAAAGATGTAGTTTTACTCAAATAATACCGTAAAATCTAAGTTTTTCAGACATTTTCAACATTACAATATGTAATTGTAAAATGTATGCATATTTATTTGTTTTCACAGAAAATATTTATAATTTCAACATTTTATTACAGTAAAAAACAAAGTTTTATCCAGTCTCACAATTAACGGTTATTCAATCTATTTAATACAGTAAAAGGAAGTTTTTGCTTTTACGCTCCATTACCGTTGGAATTTGACGGTGTTTTGCTGTATATTTTACTGACTTTTTTTACAGTGTAGTTTAAATACAAATGCAAAGATTCAAATAAATGGTGTTGATATTGAAAGAGTCAGTGAAAATAAATTTCTGGGGGTAATAATAGATGAAAAACTTAACTGGAGAGCTCACGTAAGATATATTCATTCCAAAGTATCACGAAGCATTGCAGTACTAAACAAGGCAAAACAGGTATTCGACAGAACATCACTTCATATTCTCTACTGTTCACTGGTTTCACCATACTTAAGCTATTGTGCAGAGGTCTGGGGCAATAACTATAAAACCACATTACATTCACTTTTTACTCTTCAAAAAAAAGCAATTCGAATCATCCACAATGCAGGTTATAGGGAACGTACAAACTCACTATTTTTGCAGTCTGAAATATTGAAAATTGACGATATAGTGAAATTCCAAACAGCACAAATTCTATTCAAAGCAAAAAATAAAGAACTGCCAGGTAATATTCAGAGTATGTTTTTTTTGAAAGAAGGAAGTTATAATTTAAGGGGTTTTTGTAACTTCAAAACAATGAAGGTACGTACTACAAGAAAAGGCTTTTGTGTTTCTGTTCATGGAGTTAAACTATGGAACAAACTGAATATGGAATTAAAGCAATGTCCAAACATAAAACTGTTCAAAAAGAGTTATAAAAATATGATCTTCTCGATCTATAAAGAAAAGGAAAATATTTTAATTAAGTGAATGTCTCTATTTAAAAACAAACAAACAAACAAAAAATTCATGATGTGATATTATAGTATATCAGAAATCTGTTCACTATTTTTATTACAAATTATATCAGTAAGGAAGCTGACTAAATATTCACTGATAATTTATGGCAAAGGGGTGGGATTAAATAAGTGTATACTTCTTCCCACTCCCTTTCAACATGTAAATTAATCAGAATGTTTTTTTGTATGTAATTTGTATAGTATTTTTTTTCTCTCTTATTTCTTTTCTAAATGTACTTGTATATTGTTCACATGTTGAAATAAATTACCAATCAATCAATCAATCAATAAGTTTACTAACAAAACACCATATTTCTGTCATTATTTTAAGGATGTGCACATGCACATACAATCAATATCAGACTGCACCAACAAAAAGGCTCTCACAACAATATACACTGTAAAAAGAATAACCCTATTCAAATAAAAAAAAAATGATGTCCAATTGTCACATCCAAAATATTTGACTTCATAGAATCCATATTGAGTCACTTGATATGACCTGATACTTTTATGTTGATATAAACAATATTACTAGACTTGACTGAAACTTTAAATTTTGCATTGATCCAAATTGATTTTTTTACATAGAACCATATTTTAATTATTGAACCAAGCTAATATATTGAAATTTAACCAACCTAATGTATTCACATCGAACCAAATTAACATGAACTAATATGTTTGTGTTGAAGCCAGGTAATTGATTTACATATATTCAAACTATATTTTTGACATTTCATTTTATTTCAGTTCAAAAATGCTCTGCATTTCCTATAAAAAACAAGACAGTTGGCCAACCAATTATTTCAAAATTATTTATTGTTCCAAACCATTTTAACTATAATCAATAGAGAGGATTAGTAATATACAGATTTAGTGCTGCGGCAGAAATGATTAGAGAAATGTTTGTTTTATAAAACCTGCAATCTTTTTAGAACTGGTATAAAACCTGCAACCTGTCTAAAACTGGCATAAAACCATTATAAAAACTCTTTTTAAACCAATTTGCAAGTACTCAAAAATGTTTATATGTGCACTGTGCCTGTACAATGTAAAAAAAAAAATCTACACATGTATCAATGAAATCAACTTAAATCTCCCTTTCAAATGGGTGTTCTTATAATTTTTGAATGTAGAATACCACTGCAGGCCAACCAAGCAAAATAACCAAGCACACATGCACATGTATGTGCACATACACATGCACACATGCATGCAAACACACTACTGTGCAGTGTTAAGTTCACAATTAAGTTTGCGAATCTTAGAGGTCATCTTGTTAAAGTCAAGCTCCATCATAATCTTTTGAAGAGCCTCAAAGGTGAACCTGAATCCTCGTGGATATTCCATATTAAGAGCATAACAGAGTCCAAAGACCATTGCCACTCCAGCTGCCACAGAAGGCAACTCATTCAGGACTTCCACACCATCAATGATTATCCCGATGTCTCGAGGCTGATGTAGGAGGCTTGAGTTGTCCCTGAAGACGAAGAGTGCCATGGTGGTACTCTGCAGCTCTTCCTCAGCTTCATCTGTCTGGGATATCTTGAGGTAAAATATGGAACAAAATGTACAAGTGAAGAACTGAAGTCTGGCACACCTGATAAATCTTTGACCATAATAAACTACTATTTTGATAGTTGTTTGGTCACAGACTATTAGAACAATTATTTGACTAATCAGATTGTGAATTGCATAATCATTCAATTAAATCAATGGTGGAACATTTTCATAAATGTTCCACAAAGCCCAAGAAAAAAAAGAAAACAATACAGAACCCTAAGATATTAACTTGATGAGTTGATTAATCGTTGCTGTCCTACATTAATCACTGCATTTAATAGCAGAGTTGTCAAATTTACATCAAGAGACTGCATCTCATGTAGAGACAGAACAGATATGGACATACCATGTATTCTTTTATCAAGTCCTCAACACGTTCTCCAAGGTAGATAATGAGAGATTTAAGTATACACTCCCTCCTAATGTCAGCATCAGCATCCTGCAGGAACAGTTAAAATTGTTACTATGCAATATGGAGAGTATGCTGCGTGAGAGGAATTTTTTTTCACCTCTCTATCCTCATGAGGTGACTAATGCCCCTTTTCCACCGACAAATCGGCACGGTGCGCTTGAGAGCAGTTCAGTTTAGCGCGGATGAACTCGCTTGTTGCGGTGGAAACATAAAGCGGACGTAACTGGGAACAGGGGCGAACCCATCTGGCGCGCGCAAAAGTCTTTGTCCGCAACGTCACAGCCCGAAGAGCAACAACAATCGCGATATGTGTGTTTTTGTACTTTGCTCTGTCTGTGGTTCATTTTGATTGGTTTGATTTTTGGTTCTTGTGGAGGAAGTCGCCATGGTCCAAAGTCAATGGAGTATGGTTGCTGGGAGTTTTTTTTTTTTAAAGCCTTTTGTGGGAGCGCTTCTATATCACATCACGTGGGCACCACACACACCCGGGCCAATCAGGTGTAAAGGCGGTGGAAAAGCGTCCGCAAGGGGCTAAAGTGAACTGAGCCACACCGTGTTCTGTCGGTGGAAAAGCGGCATATGCTTTCTTGTCCCTAAATAAAAGTTTATACGTATATATGTATGTATGTGTATCTGGCGAGTGAGAGTGAAAATGTGTCTCCAAAATAATTTTGTTGCAGTTGTGCTCTGTACTTGTATAATGACAATAAATCTCTTCATTCATTCAAGGACAAAGCCCACACTTCCTTTCAACATTTTAAAAGGTCACAGCCATAATCACTGACGTTACCAAAATAAAACTGTAACAGGATACAAATTCTCATTAGATACAAGGGTTAAAATGCTAACTGTCATGTTAATAGTTAATTATATACACCCTACCTGCCCAAACTGAAAGATTGCATTGTAAAAACCCATTATAACAGTTTCTAAGCAAAACAAGTTGTTAGGCTTCAGTTACTCTTTAAGTAGTTACACTCCAAAATAACAGGACACAACCAAATGAAATGTTCCCTTTGCCCTCCATAGAAAATGTTGCTGCATTTATAACTGGACAGAGGAAATTAGTGGACAAGGATTTCTTACTAACTCACACAACGGATGTAACTAATGCAATAGCAATATTACTTACTACTACAAAAGTGATTTTCAGAGTGCTTTTCAATTACGAAGACTAGAAAAGGGGAAATGGGGCACATCTCCCTACACAACCAGCACTGAGCACACACCTGGGTGAAGCCGAGAGAGCAATTATTGCACACAATAGTGCCAACACATCAGCAAGGTGAATGAGAGGATAATGAGGGAGGGTCTAGATTATTATGAAATGTTTAGAAAGGATGTGCAGTGTAAATGCAAAATGATACCTGTTCAGATTAAATGAAAATGTATGCTTCAGCCATGGAATGGATGGAGCAATCAGTGGTTCTGAAAGCATACAGAAAAAAAAAGAATAATGTTACTTCTCTATAAAACACATAACACAGAAAACCAAGAAATACGTAACATGACATACACATCCTTATAAAAAGCTAGTACTATAATTTGATTTAGGTTTACCAAACAGTCTACAGACCAGCCATTAGCGACTAAGTTTGGCATAGGGTCAATTTTTTGCTGATAAAATTAACATTTCTTCAGAAAATGCACATTTTTCCGAGCCGCGCCTGAAAGTCAATTGAAGGAATTAGTCTTATGTCATTGATCTTATATGCTGGCGTGTTATTTCTGTCTCTAAATCATGCACATTAATAATTATCTTTTGCGCTCGGTGTACACAAACATAACAAACAAATATTTATATGAAGAGAGACAGAGACAAACGTGCGCGCACAAACACAAGCTTGTGTCTAGAAACCGCGAGCTCACCAGAAAAACTCAAACGAAGCGGAGCACGGAGTTATACTATGAATGTTATGAACTATGAACTTATGCTAGCTAGCTGTATCCACCACCGATGCATCGTGGTAACGCTAGCTAGTTAGTATACTGGTAAAAAACGGCTTTTTGCCTAACTTGCATTCCCGACTGTGATGGTCGGTTGCTGGTAACCAGTTCTAACGTCGCGCCGGATAGCTAGCTAGCTTGTAGCTAGCAGCTACAATCATGCAAAAATTGGGGGTGGCTGTCGACCCAGCTTAAATGGGGTTATTTTCTGCAATTTTGGCAATACAAATTATAAAAGCTTTTGTAACACACTTGGCTTTACTTACGTTTATTTCAGATGAAATTAATCAAAGATGTGACACGATGTTTCCAGCAGCCATGCAGAATAAAAATGGGTCCCGGTCTATTTCTGGTGGGCGTGTTCAAGTGCAAATCACTTTGACTCAAATTAAAGATATTATCTGTTCAACATGAAAAGAAATATATGTTTTGAGAGAAATCAAAAACTTTGCGTTGTGTCCTTTGTACAGATATTTAGTTTCATCCAAATCAAAAGTGGTATTTTAAAATGCAAAAAGAAAGGGTTTCACAATCAAATCAATGATTTTATTCTGTTTTGAATGGCACTTATTAGATTGAATGAATGACTGCATGTTAGACTTTTTAACAGTGTATGTATGTGAATTTCTGCGTGTATTCTTATAATTGTTACCTTTTTCTTTTACCCTTGGCTTTTTGTGTTCATGTTCTGTTGTATACTTCATCTGTTCGTATGTTGTATACTCATTGTTTAGTTAAAATAAAGTTTTGTTTAGACCCCCAAAATCCTTTCCACGCCCACCCCCGTGACATCACGCTCCAAAGCCCTGTTACGTCACAGAACGTGGTGATGTCATAGTGACAGTCCTTTCATCCTTTGATGTTCAAGTCTATAAATAGAGGAAAGCTGTCAAAGGGAATTCATTAAGCTATCGTTTTGTTGGAGTGATACAGCACATAAAAAAGCAGAAATGAGTTCGAAAGCTAACAAAGACAGAAATGTTAATTTCTTGAAAACAATGGTTAAAAAAAGTGAAAAAGAAAAAGAAACATATGGCAGACAGTTGGAGCAAAGACTGCAGCCAATGATCGACGAGGTTGAAAAGCTCAAAACTGAGCTTGACTACTTCAAAAACCTGCATACAGTCAATAAGAAACAGATCGAGGATCTAACAAAAGAAAACAATGAACTTTTGCAGAATAATAAGCTGCTGGGTTCGGTCTTGGATGACAGGACAAACATCGCAGACAGGTTGGACTCGATAAAAGATGACCACGAAGCTCTGGTAAAGTTCCGCGCAGAGACGGAGAAAACTCTGGCTGAGCTTAAAGAAAAACACGAGGACGAAGTCGAAGTCCTGCAAGGACTGCTGGAAACAGAGAAAGAAAAGGTGGCACGTCAGCAATTTCACAACAGCCAAGTTGTTGAATTATTATTGAAACGCCACAAAGAGGAAAAAAATAAGATGCAGCAGTTTTACCAGGAAAATACTAAAAAACTGGAAAACAAAGCCAATGCTGCAGACAGGAAGTTAGAAGAGGTCATCAACATGTATGACTCCAAACTAGAAAAGCTTAAGAGAAAGGTAAAAACTAGTAGAGGTGTGACCGTCAATGCGGTTAAGGAACGCGAGGAACACCATCAATCCTCGCAGTCTTGGATTGAGGATCTTCTGACAACTAATACAAAGTTACTAGATGAAAAGGAATTGTTGGATAAAACCGTGAAACAATTAACAGAGGAGAAAGATCAAATGGGCAAAGTAATAGACAACCAAAAGGCCCAGAATATGGAGCTCAAACTGAAATGCCAGAGTAATATTAGAGCTCTGGCCTTGGACAAGAAAATGAAGGCTATGGTCAAAGACGAAGTTGATTCTTTGAAAAAGAAAATTGAAGACCTCAAAAAGGCCCTAAGCACAGAGCAGGAAAACCACAGAAAGACAGCAGTGGACCGGCATAAAGTAAAAGCGGCACACAATCAGGCACTGGCTGAAAAGGTGGCGCTGGAAGAGAAACTGCGCTCCACAAAAGAGCAACGGGAAAGATTTATATCCAAAGTGAATTGGCTGGAGAAGAAAGAGCGCTACTACCAAGAGGAATTGTGCCAGTGCGTTTGTCCTTTGAAAAGGCATTTCCACATGCAGGTCACTTGAGAGGAAAAGAAAAGGTGGAATGTAGGGATATGTTCCACAACTTGAAAAAGAAATACGTAGACGGAGTGGAAGGCACCCCCTCTGTTGGAACAACGGAGTTTCTTGAAAAACAGCTGAACTGTCTACGTATCAGATGCAAGGATCTAGATGCAGCTTTACTACATAAAACACGGCAGCTGGAATCATTTAAAAAGCAGTACAATGACATGGTAAAGTCTTCCGAGTACGCTTTATTCCGACAAAGAGAGGAGCTCATTGGACCAGTGAACCAGATTATTCAAAAGGCTTGCAATGAAGAAAAAGAGATAGGTCATCTAAAATCTAGAGTGAAAGACGCTCAACTCCAGCTTAAATTAGAAAAAACAGAAAGGACAAAAGCTGGCATCGTTGGACCATAGAAGCATGATGGGGAGATGTTCTGAGGAGACTCCGTCTCAGATTAATCCTCGTCCACTTCCAGGGAAAACTACATTTATTCAGGTACGTCCAAGACACCCTGGCAGAAGTGCAGGTATGGCTTCCCCAGTGAATCCTCCTGTAGAGTCTCCATCAACACCACCTTTCCTCAATTCTGATGATGGATTACCACCAGTTGATTGTTAAAAATTAACTGCTAAAATAGGCCATTAGAAGTATACTTCATCTTGTCTCCCTATATCATGGGTGGGCATTCTCAGTCCACGAGGGCCGGTGTCCCTGCAGGTTTTAGATCTCACCTTGGCTCAACACACCTGAATCACATGATTAGTTCGTTACCGGGCCTCTGGAGAACTTCAGGACATGTTGAGGAGCTAATTTAGCCGTTTAAATCAGCTGTGTTGGTTCGAGGACACATCTAAAACCTGCAGGGACACCGGCCCTCGTGGACTGAGATTGCCCACCCACCCCCAACCGGTCGCAGCAGATGGCCGCCCCTTCTTGAGCCTGGTTCTGCCGGAGGTTTCTTCCTAAAGGGAGTTTTTCCTCCCCACTGTCGCCCAGTGCTTGCTCAAAGGGGATCATTGGATTGTTGGGGTTTTCTGGCTTTTACTGTAGTGTTTTCACCTTACAGTATAAAGCAGCTTGAGGAGACTGTTGTTTTGCCATGATGCAATATAGTATTAAATATGACTACATTTTAAAAACATCTATTATAGCATCAAAGTAAAACAAAAAAACTAAAGTATACTTCAATGAAATGAATCAAAATGTCTAATCTGGCAAAACAAGAAAAGAAAAAAGGTTTCACCTTTAAATAAAAATCCAAATCACAAACACATTCTGATTTTGTTGTGTGTGTTTTTTTGTGTGTGTTGTCACGTATAAAATCTTTGCGCTCTGTCTCGGTGTCTGCCCGGCCGGCTCCGCAAGGCTACATATGTTTATTGTGTTGCTGCTTTCTTCCACTCGTCATTCTGCCTGGGCGGAGCTCAGGCCCACGCACCTGTCTGCAATTACGCTGCAACGTGTCCTGTCTGTATGGAGACTGAGAGCTGCCAGAGTAATAATGTAGATACAGGCCTCTTTCTCCTTCTGCTGGTGTTCATGCTTTTATTCCATTGATGTTGCTATCATTTGTAAATAGATTTATTTGCTGTTATTTTATCAATTTACTGTCGTTCATGTATTTAATTTTCTTTGTATTTAAATATGATTTTTTTTTAAGTAATGCCACGAGATGGACAGTTAAATAAAGGTTTCATTGAATAAAAAAAAGATTTAAAGATGACTGGTGGCGGAAGCGGAGCACAGACTGTCTGTGAGAATCTATCGCCATCGTGTGGTGCAGAGATATATTGCCATTGAATTTAGACAACGAAAGCTTGGCTCACAGAGCAGCTGCAACACGAACAAAAAACATTAAATAGCAACATGATATATTATATTATATTATATTATATTATATTATATTATAGTGCAAACAGTGCAGGCTTCAGCTCTGGGGAAGAAGCTGTTCCTCACTTTGGGTGGATTCCGTCACTCACAGCGTTGTTAGCCCTCTTGTGCGTGCAGACTGCAACCCCCCCACTGTGCTTTGCCCTGATATCTGCAGTGTGAGGTTGGATCGCTCATTCTCATCCTCACACTGATGCCACTTATTTCGGTCTTTGTTTGACATAAAAGGGCATATTTGTCACTTTATTGCAACTATATTTGCACTCTTGAGCTCCTTCATTCACTGACTGATCATAAAGTTATTACTTGCGTTATGTATTCATCCTTTTGAACATAATTAATGAAGCCACATGTAATCACTAAAATTTGTATTTTGGGTACAATAAGAGAGTTTCAGATGGAATGCTGTTTTGTTTTGTTTAAATTTCACCAACTTGCTGATGCCCACGGTTGTGAGTGCGGCTTCTTGCTGTACATGGGTGGATGGTTGTAAATCACATCACAGATGCCAAGATGCCTTTAGCAAGAACAATCACTGATCCTGGGAAAGCACAGGAAAAACCCGATACACTGATTGACAGAAATCCATATTCTATGTTTCTCACAGCCGTTGATGAAAATGAAGTTCTTGAAATTGTCAAAAAATGTAAAAATCACAAATCTTTGGATTGTAATGATATTGATATGATAGTGGTTAAAAGAGTCATTGAGGCTATTATAAAACCATTCACATACATCTGTAATTTATCATTTCAAACTGGTCGATTTCCAGACAGAATGAAAATAGCAAAAGTTATACCTCTATACAAATCTGGGAACAAACACCATTTCACAAACTACAGGCCTGTCTCTTTACTACCTCAATTCTCAAAAGTTCTTGAAAAACTGTTGAAAAACAGACTGGAAAAATTTATAGATAAACATAAACTACTCACTGAAAGTCAGTACGGATTCAGATCAAGCAGATCAACATCATCGGCACTATTAGATTCAATAGAATACATCACAAATTCCATAGACAAAAAGCAATATGTGGCTGGGTTATTCATAGACTTGACAAAGGCATTTGACACTATAGATCATGATATATTAATAAGAAAACTGGAACGTTATGGTGTCAGAGGGGTAGTTTTAGATTGGGTCCGGAGTTATTTAAGTGACAGAAAGCAGTTTGTGAAAATAAATGGTGGTTGCTCCTTATGTATGGACATTGCTTGTGGTGTACCCCAAGGGTCAGTTTTGGGTCCAAAATTCTTCAACTTGTACATTAACGACATCTGTAAAGTGTCCAAAGTATTAAAAATGGTTCTCCTTGCTGACGATACAAACATTTTTTGCTCTGGTGATGATCTGCAGAATTTATTGGAGGATATGACTAATGAAATAAGTAAAGTGAAGTTCTGGCTTGATAAAAACAAATTATCATTAAATTTGAATAAATCTAAACTGATGTTATTTGGAAATAGTAGTTTAAATACAAATGCAAAGATTCAAATAAATGGTGTTGATATTGAAAGAGTCAGTGAAAATAAATTTCTGGGGGTAATAATAGATGAAAAACTTAACTGGAGAGCTCACGTAAGATATATTCATTCCAAAGTATCACGAAGCATTGCAGTACTAAACAAGGCAAAACAGGTATTCGACAGAACATCACTTCATATTCTCTACTGTTCACTGGTTTCACCATACTTAAGCTATTGTGCAGAGGTCTGGGGCAATAACTATAAAACCACATTACATTCACTTTTTACTCTTCAAAAAAAAGCAATTCGAATCATCCACAATGCAGGTTATAGGGAACATACAAACTCACTATTTTTGCAGTCTGAAATATTGAAAATTGACGATATAGTGAAATTCCAAACAGCACAAATTCTATTCAAAGCAAAAAATAAAGAACTGCCAGGTAATATTCAGAGTATGTTTTTTTTGAAAGAAGGAAGTTATAATTTAAGGGGTTTTTGTAACTTCAAAACAATGAAGGTACGTACTACAAGAAAAGGCTTTTGTGTTTCTGTTCATGGAGTGAAACTATGGAACAAACTGAATATGGAATTAAAGCAATGTCCAAACATAAAACTGTTCAAAAAGAGTTATAAAAATATGATCTTCTCGATCTATAAAGAAAAGGAAAATATTTAAATTAAGTGAATGTCTCTATTTAAAAACAAACAAACAAAAAATTCATGTGATATTATAGTATATCAGAAATCTGTTCACTATTTTTATTACAAATTATATCAGTAAGGAAGCTGACTAAATATTCACTGATAATTTATGGCAAAGGGGTGGGATTAAATAAGTGTATACTTCTTCCCACTCCCTTTCAACATGTAAATTAATCAGAATGTTTTTTTGTATGTAATTTGTATAGTATTTTTTTCTCTCTTATTTCTTTTCTAAATGTACTTGTATATTGTTCACATGTTGAAATAAATTACCAATCAATCAATCAATCAATAAGTTTACTAACAAAACACCATATTTCTGTCATTATTTTAAGGATGTGCACATGCACATACAATCAATATCAGACTGCACCAACAAAAAGGCTCTCACAACAATATACACTGTAAAAAGAATAACCCTATTCAAATAAAAAAAAAAAGATGTCCAATTGTCACATCCAAAATATTTGACTTCATAGAATCCATATTGAGTCACTTGATATGACCTGATACTTTTATGTTGATATAAACAATATTACTAGACTTGACTGAAACTTTAAATTTTGCATTGATCCAAATTGATTTTTTTACATAGAACCATATTTTAATTATTGAACCAAGCTAATATATTGAAATTTAACCAACCTAATGTATTCACATCGAACCAAATTAACATGAACTAATATGTTTGTGTTGAAGCCAGGTAATTGATTTACATATATTCAAACTATATTTTTTACATTTCATTTTATTTCAGTTCAAAAATGCTCTGCATTTCCTATAAAAAACAAGACAGTTGGCCAACCAATTATTTCAAAATTATTTATTGTTCCAAACCATTTTAACTATAATCAATAGAGAGGATTAGTAATATACAGATTTAGTGCTGCGGCAGAAATGATTAGAGAAATGTTTGTTTTATAAAACCTGCAATCTTTTTAGAACTGGTATAAAACCTGCAACCTGTCTAAAACTGGCATAAAACCATTATAAAAACTCTTTTTAAACCAATTTGCAAGTACTCAAAAATGTTTATATGTGCACTGTGCCTGTACAATGTAAAAAAAAAATCTACACATGTATCAATGAAATCAACTTAAATCTCCCTTTCAAATGGGTGTTCTTATAATTTTTGAATGTAGAATACCACTGCAGGCCAACCAAGCAAAATAACCAAGCACACATGCACATGTATGTGCACATACACATGCACACATGCATGCAAACACACTACTGTGCAGTGTTAAGTTCACAATTAAGTTTGCGAATCTTAGAGGTCATCTTGTTAAAGTCAAGCTCCATCATAATCTTTTGAAGAGCCTCAAAGGTGAACCTGAATCCTCGTGGATATTCCATATTAAGAGCATAACAGAGTCCAAAGACCATTGCCACTCCAGCTGCCACAGAAGGCAACTCATTCAGGACTTCCACACCATCAATGATTATCCCGATGTCTCGAGGCTGATGTAGGAGGCTTGAGTTGTCCCTGAAGACGAAGAGTGCCATGGTGGTACTCTGCAGCTCTTCCTCAGCTTCATCTGTCTGGGATATCTTGAGGTAAAATATGGAACAAAATGTACAAGTGAAGAACTGAAGTCTGGCACACCTGATAAATCTTTGACCATAATAAACTACTATTTTGATAGTTGTTTGGTCACAGACTATTAGAACAATTATTTGACTAATCAGATTGTGAATTGCATAATCATTCAATTAAATCAATGGTGGAACATTTTCATAAATGTTCCACAAAGCCCAAGAAAAAAAAGAAAACAATACAGAACCCTAAGATATTAACTTGATGAGTTGATTAATCGTTGCTGTCCTACATTAATCACTGCATTTAATAGCAGAGTTGTCAAATTTACATCAAGAGACTGCATCTCATGTAGAGACAGAACAGATATGGACATACCATGTATTCTTTTATCAAGTCCTCAACACGTTCTCCAAGGTAGATAATGAGAGATTTAAGTATACACTCCCTCCTAATGTCAGCATCAGCATCCTGCAGGAACAGTTAAAATTGTTACTATGCAATATGGAGAGTATGCTGCGTGAGAGGAATTTTTTTTCACCTCTCTATCCTCATGAGGTGACTAATGCCCCTTTTCCACCGACAAATCGGCACGGTGCGCTTGAGAGCAGTTCAGTTTAGCGCGGATGAACTCGCTTGTTGCGGTGGAAACATAAAGCGGACGTAACTGGGAACAGGGGCGAACCCATCTGGCGCGCGCAAAAGTCTTTGTCCGCAACGTCACAGCCCGAAGAGCAACAACAATCGCGATATGTGTGTTTTTGTACTTTGCTCTGTCTGTGGTTCATTTTGATTGGTTTGATTTTTGGTTCTTGTGGAGGAAGTCGCCATGGTCCAAAGTCAATGGAGTATGGTTGCTGGGAGTTTTTTTTTTTTAAAGCCTTTTGTGGGAGCGCTTCTATATCACATCACGTGGGCACCACACACACCCGGGCCAATCAGGTGTAAAGGCGGTGGAAAAGCGTCCGCAAGGGGCTAAAGTGAACTGAGCCACACCGTGTTCTGTCGGTGGAAAAGCGGCATATGCTTTCTTGTCCCTAAATAAAAGTTTATACGTATATATGTATGTATGTGTATCTGGCGAGTGAGAGTGAAAATGTGTCTCCAAAATAAATTTTGTTGCAGTTGTGCTCTGTACTTGTATAATGACAATAAATCTCTTCATTCATTCAAGGACAAAGCCCACACTTCCTTTCAACATTTTAAAAGGTCACAGCCATAATCACTGACGTTACCAAAATAAAACTGTAACAGGATACAAATTCTCATTAGATACAAGGGTTAAAATGCTAACTGTCATGTTAATAGTTAATTATATACACCCTACCTGCCCAAAACTGAAAGATTGCATGGTAAAAACCCATTATAACAGTTTCTAAGCAAAACAAGTTGTTAGGCTTCAGTTACTCTTTAAGTAGTTACACTCCAAAATAACAGGACACAACCAAAATGAAATGTTCCCTTTGCCCTCCATAGAAAATGTTGCTGCATTTATAACTGGACAGAGGAAATTAGTGGACAAGGATTTCTTACTAACTCACACAACGGATGTAACTAATGCAATAGCAATATTACTTACTACTACAAAAGTGATTTTCAGAGTGCTTTTCAATTACGAAGACTAGAAAAGGGGAAATGGGGCACATCTCCCTACACAACCAGCACTGAGCACACACCTGGGTGAAGCCGAGAGAGCAATTATTGCACACAATAGTGCCAACACATCAGCAAGGTGAATGAGAGGATAATGAGGGAGGGTCTAGATTATTATGAAATGTTTAGAAAGGATGTGCAGTGTAAATGCAAAATGATACCTGTTCAGATTAAATGAAAATGTATGCTTCAGCCATGGAATGGATGGAGCAATCAGTGGTTCTGAAAGCATACAGAAAAAAAAAGAATAATGTTACTTCTCTATAAAACACATAACACAGAAAAACCAAGAAATACGTAACATGACATACACATCCTTATAAAAAGCTAGTACTATAATTTGATTTAGGTTTACCAAACAGTCTACAGACCAGCCATTAGCGACTAAGTTTGGCATAGGGTCAATTTTTTGCTGATAAAATTAACATTTCTTCAGAAAATGCACATTTTTCCGAGCCGCGCCTGAAAGTCAATTGAAGGAATTAGTCTTATGTCATTGATCTTATATGCTGGCGTGTTATTTCTGTCTCTAAATCATGCACATTAATAATTATCTTTTGCGCTCGGTGTACACAAACATAACAAACAAATATTTATATGAAGAGAGACAGAGACAAACGTGCGCGCACAAACACAGCTTGTGTCTAGAAACCGCGAGCTCACCAGAAAAACTCAAACGAAGCGGAGCACGGAGTTATACTATGAATGTTATGAACTATGAACTTATGCTAGCTAGCTGTATCCACCACCGATGCATCGTGGTAACGCTAGCTAGTTAGTATACTGGTAAAAAACGGCTTTTTGCCTAACTTGCATTCCCGACTGTGATGGTCGGTTGCTGGTAACCAGTTCTAACGTCGCGCCGGATAGCTAGCTAGCTAGCAGCTACAATCATGCAAAAATTGGGGGTGGCTGTCGACCCAGCTTAAATGGGGTTATTTTCTGCAATTTTGGCAATACAAATTATAAAAGCTTTTGTAACACACTTGGCTTTACTTACGTTTATTTTCAGATGAAATTAATCAAAGATGTGACACGATGTTTCCAGCAGCCATGCAGAATAAAAATGGGTCCCGGTCTATTTCTGGTGGGCGTGTTCAAGTGCAAATCACTTTGACTCAAATTAAAGATATTATCTGTTCAACATGAAAAGAAATATATGTTTTGAGAGAAATCAAAAACTTTGCGTTGTGTCCTTTGTACAGATATTTAGTTTCATCCAAATCAAAAGTGGTATTTTAAAATGCAAAAAGAAAGGGTTTCACAATCAAATCAATGATTTTATTCTGTTTTGAATGGCACTTATTAGATTGAATGAATGACTGCATGTTAGACTTTTTACAGTGTATGTATGTGAATTTCTGCGTGTATTCTTATAATTGTTACCTTTTTCTTTTACCCTTGGCTTTTTGTGTTCATGTTCTGTTGTATACTTCATCTGTTCGTATGTTGTATACTCATTGTTTGTTAAATAAAGTTTTGTTTAGACCCCCAAAATCCTTTCCACGCCCACCCCCGTGACATCACGCTCCAAAGCCCTGTTACGTCACAGAACGTGGTGATGTCATAGTGACAGTCCTTTCATCCTTTGATGTTCAAGTCTATAAATAGAGGAAAGCTGTCAAAGGGAATTCATTAAGCTATCGTTTTGTTGGAGTGATACAGCACATAAAAAAGCAGAAATGAGTTCGAAAGCTAACAAAGACAGAAATGTTAATTTCTTGAAAACAATGGTTAAAAAAAGTGAAAAAGAAAAAGAAACATATGGCAGACAGTTGGAGCAAAGACTGCAGCCAATGATCGACGAGGTTGAAAAGCTCAAAACTGAGCTTGACTACTTCAAAAACCTGCATACAGTCAATAAGAAACAGATCGAGGATCTAACAAAAGAAAACAATGAACTTTTGCAGAATAATAAGCTGCTGGGTTCGGTCTTGGATGACAGGACAAACATCGCAGACAGGTTGGACTCGATAAAAGATGACCACGAAGCTCTGGTAAAGTTCCGCGCAGAGACGGAGAAAACTCTGGCTGAGCTTAAAGAAAAACACGAGGACGAAGTCGAAGTCCTGCAAGGACTGCTGGAAACAGAGAAAGAAAAGGTGGCACGTCAGCAATTTCACAACAGCCAAGTTGTTGAATTATTATTGAAACGCCACAAAGAGGAAAAAAATAAGATGCAGCAGTTTTACCAGGAAAATACTAAAAAACTGGAAAACAAAGCCAATGCTGCAGACAGGAAGTTAGAAGAGGTCATCAACATGTATGACTCCAAACTAGAAAAGCTTAAGAGAAAGGTAAAAACTAGTAGAGGTGTGACCGTCAATGCGGTTAAGGAACGCGAGGAACACCATCAATCCTCGCAGTCTTGGATTGAGGATCTTCTGACAACTAATACAAAGTTACTGGATGAAAAGGAATTGTTGGATAAAAACCGTGAAACAATTAACAGAGGAGAAAGATCAAATGGGCAAAGTAATAGACAACCAAAAGGCCCAGAATATGGAGCTCAAACTGAAATGCCAGAGTAATATTAGAGCTCTGGCCTTGGACAAGAAAATGAAGGCTATGGTCGAAGACAAAGTTGATTCTTTGAAAAAGAAAATTGAAGACCTCAAAAAGGCCCTAAGCACAGAGCAGGAAAACCACAGAAAGACAGCAGTGGACCGGCATAAAGTAAAAGCGGCACACAATCAGGCACTGGCTGAAAAGGTGGCGCTGGAAGAGAAACTGCGCTCCACAAAAGAGCAACGGGAAAGATTTATATCCAAAGTGAATTGGCTGGAGAAGAAAGAGCGCTACTACCAAGAGGAATTGTGCCAGTGCGTTTTGTCCTTTGAAAAGGCATTTCCACATGCAGGTCACTTGAGAGGAAAAGAAAAGGTGGAATGTAGGGATATGTTCCACAACTTGAAAAAGAAATACGTAGACGGAGTGGAAGGCACCCCCTCTGTTGGAACAACGGAGTTTCTTGAAAAACAGCTGAACTGTCTACGTATCAGATGCAAGGATCTAGATGCAGCTTTACTACATAAAACACGGCAGCTGGAATCATTTAAAAAGCAGTACAATGACATGGTAAAGTCTTCCGAGTACGCTTTATTCCGACAAAGAGAGGAGCTCATTGGACCAGTGAACCAGATTATTCAAAAGGCTTGCAATGAAGAAAAAGAGATAGGTCATCTAAAATCTAGAGTGAAAGACGCTCAACTCCAGCTTAAATTAGAAAAACAGAAAGGACAAAAGCTGGCATCGTTGGACCATAGAAGCATGATGGGGAGATGTTCTGAGGAGACTCCGTCTCAGATTAATCCTCGTCCACTTCCAGGGAAAACTACATTTATTCAGGTACGTCCAAGACACCCTGGCAGAAGTGCAGGTATGGCTTCCCCAGTGAATCCTCCTGTAGAGTCTCCATCAACACCACCTTTCCTCAATTCTGATGATGGATTACCACCAGTTGATTGTTAAAAATTAACTGCTAAAATAGGCCATTAGAAGTATACTTCATCTTGTCTCCCTATATCATGGGTGGGCATTCTCAGTCCACGAGGGCCGGTGTCCCTGCAGGTTTTAGATCTCACCTTGGCTCAACACACCTGAATCACATGATTAGTTCGTTACCGGGCCTCTGGAGAACTTCAGGACATGTTGAGGAGCTAATTTAGCCGTTTAAATCAGCTGTGTTGGTTCGAGGACACATCTAAAACCTGCAGGGACACCGGCCCTCGTGGACTGAGATTGCCCACCCACCCCCAACCGGTCGCAGCAGATGGCCGCCCCTTCTTGAGCCTGGTTCTGCCGGAGGTTTCTTCCTAAAGGGAGTTTTTCCTCCCCACTGTCGCCCAGTGCTTGCTCAAAGGGGATCATTGGATTGTTGGGGTTTTCTGGCTTTTACTGTAGTGTTTTCACCTTACAGTATAAAGCAGCTTGAGGAGACTGTTGTTTTGCCATGATGCAATATAGTATTAAATATGACTACATTTTAAAAACATCTATTATAGCATCAAAGTAAAACAAAAAAACTAAAGTATACTTCAATGAAATGAATCAAAATGTCTAATCTGGCAAAACAAGAAAAGAAAAAAGGTTTCACCTTTAAATAAAAATCCAAATCACAAACACATTCTGATTTTTGTTGTGTGTGTTTTTTTGTGTGTGTTGTCACGTATAAAATCTTTGCGCTCTGTCTCGGTGTCTGCCCGGCCGGCTCCGCAAGGCTACATATGTTTATTGTGTTGCTGCTTTCTTCCACTCGTCATTCTGCCTGGGCGGAGCTCAGGCCCACGCACCTGTCTGCAATTACGCTGCAACGTGTCCTGTCTGTATGGAGACTGAGAGCTGCCAGAGTAATAATGTAGATACAGGCCTCTTTCTCCTTCTGCTGGTGTTCATGCTTTTATTCCATTGATGTTGCTATCATTTGTAAATAGATTTATTTGCTGTTATTTTATCAATTTACTGTCGTTCATGTATTTAATTTTCTTTGTATTTAAATATGATTTTTTCTAAGTAATGCCACGAGATGGACAGTTAAATAAAGGTTTCATTGAATAAAAAAAAGATTTAAAGATGACTGGTGGCGGAAGCGGAGCACAGACTGTCTGTGAGAATCTATCGCCATCGTGTGGTGCAGAGATATATTGCCATTGAATTTAGACAACGAAAGCTTGGCTCACAGAGCAGCTGCAACACGAACAAAAAACATTAAATAGCAACATGATATATTATATTATATTATATTATATTATAGTGCAAACAGTGCAGGCTTCAGCTCTGGGGAAGAAGCTGTTCCTCAGTTTGGGTGGATTCCGTCACTCACAGCGTTGTTAGCCCTCTTGTGCGTGCAGACTGCAACCCCCCCACTGTGCTTTGCCCTGATATCTGCAGTGTGAGGTTGGATCGCTCATTCTCATCCTCACACTGATGCCACTTATTTCGGTCTTTGTTTGACATAAAAGGGCATATTTGTCACTTTATTGCAACTATATTTGCACTCTTGAGCTCCTTCATTCACTGACTGATCATAAAGTTATTACTTGCGTTATGTATTCATCCTTTTGAACATAATTAATGAAGCCACATGTAATCACTAAAATTTGTATTTTGGGTACAATAAGAGAGTTTCAGATGGAATGCTGTTTTGTTTTGTTTAAATTTCACCAACTTGCTGATGCCCACGGTTGTGAGTGCGGCTTCTTGCTGTACATGGGTGGATGGTTGTAAATCACATCACAGATGCCAAGATGCCTTTAGCAAGAACAATCACTGATCCTGGGAAAGCACAGGAAAAACCCGATACACTGATTGACAGAAATCCATATTCTATGTTTCTCACAGCCGTTGATGAAAATGAAGTTCTTGAAATTGTCAAAAAATGTAAAAATCACAAATCTTTGGATTGTAATGATATTGATATGATAGTGGTTAAAAGAGTCATTGAGGCTATTATAAAACCATTCACATACATCTGTAATTTATCATTTCAAACTGGTCGATTTCCAGACAGAATGAAAATAGCAAAAGTTATACCTCTATACAAATCTGGGAACAAACACCATTTCACAAACTACAGGCCTGTCTCTTTACTACCTCAATTCTCAAAAGTTCTTGAAAAACTGTTGAAAAACAGACTGGAAAAATTTATAGATAAACATAAACTACTCACTGAAAGTCAGTACGGATTCAGATCAAGCAGATCAACATCATCGGCACTATTAGATTCAATAGAATACATCACAAATTCCATAGACAAAAAGCAATATGTGGCTGGGTTATTCATAGACTTGACAAAGGCATTTGACACTATAGATCATGATATATTAATAAGAAAACTGGAACGTTATGGTGTCAGAGGGGTAGTTTTAGATTGGGTCCGGAGTTATTTAAGTGACAGAAAGCAGTTTGTGAAAATAAATGGTGGTTGCTCCTTATGTATGGACATTGCTTGTGGTGTACCCCAAGGGTCAGTTTTGGGTCCAAAATTCTTCAACTTGTACATTAACGACATCTGTAAAGTGTCCAAAGTATTAAAAATGGTTCTCCTTGCTGACGATACAAACATTTTTTGCTCTGGTGATGATCTGCAGAATTTATTGGAGGATATGACTAATGAAATAAGTAAAGTGAAGTTCTGGCTTGATAAAAACAAATTATCATTAAATTTGAATAAATCTAAACTGATGTTATTTGGAAATAGTAGTTTAAATACAAATGCAAAGATTCAAATAAATGGTGTTGATATTGAAAGAGTCAGTGAAAATAAATTTCTGGGGGTAATAATAGATGAAAAACTTAACTGGAGAGCTCACGTAAGATATATTCATTCCAAAGTATCACGAAGCATTGCAGTACTAAACAAGGCAAAACAGGTATTCGACAGAACATCACTTCATATTCTCTACTGTTCACTGGTTTCACCATACTTAAGCTATTGTGCAGAGGTCTGGGGCAATAACTATAAAACCACATTACATTCACTTTTTACTCTTCAAAAAAAAGCAATTCGAATCATCCACAATGCAGGTTATAGGGAACATACAAACTCACTATTTTTGCAGTCTGAAATATTGAAAATTGACGATATAGTGAAATTCCAAACAGCACAAATTCTATTCAAAGCAAAAAATAAAGAACTGCCAGGTAATATTCAGAGTATGTTTTTTTTGAAAGAAGGAAGTTATAATTTAAGGGGTTTTTGTAACTTCAAAACAATGAAGGTACGTACTACAAGAAAAGGCTTTTGTGTTTCTGTTCATGGAGTGAAACTATGGAACAAACTGAATATGGAATTAAAGCAATGTCCAAACATAAAACTGTTCAAAAAGAGTTATAAAAATATGATCTTCTCGATCTATAAAGAAAAGGAAAATATTTAAATTAAGTGAATGTCTCTATTTAAAAACAAACAAACAAAAAATTCATGTGATATTATAGTATATCAGAAATCTGTTCACTATTTTTATTACAAATTATATCAGTAAGGAAGCTGACTAAATATTCACTGATAATTTATGGCAAAGGGGTGGGATTAAATAAGTGTATACTTCTTCCCACTCCCTTTCAACATGTAAATTAATCAGAATGTTTTTTTGTATGTAATTTGTATAGTATTTTTTTCTCTCTTATTTCTTTTCTAAATGTACTTGTATATTGTTCACATGTTGAAATAAATTACCAATCAATCAATCAATCAATAAGTTTACTAACAAAACACCATATTTCTGTCATTATTTTAAGGATGTGCACATGCACATACAATCAATATCAGACTGCACCAACAAAAAGGCTCTCACAACAATATACACTGTAAAAAGAATAACCCTATTCAAATAAAAAAAAAAAGATGTCCAATTGTCACATCCAAAATATTTGACTTCATAGAATCCATATTGAGTCACTTGATATGACCTGATACTTTTATGTTGATATAAACAATATTACTAGACTTGACTGAAACTTTAAATTTTGCATTGATCCAAATTGATTTTTTTACATAGAACCATATTTTAATTATTGAACCAAGCTAATATATTGAAATTTAACCAACCTAATGTATTCACATCGAACCAAATTAACATGAACTAATATGTTTGTGTTGAAGCCAGGTAATTGATTTACATATATTCAAACTATATTTTTCACCTTTCATTTTATTTCAGTTCAAAAATGCTCTGCATTTCCTATAAAAAACAAGACAGTTGGCCAACCAATTATTTCAAAATTATTTATTGTTCCAAACCATTTTAACTATAATCAATAGAGAGGATTAGTAATATACAGATTTAGTGCTGCGGCAGAAATGATTAGAGAAATGTTTGTTTTATAAAACCTGCAATCTTTTTAGAACTGGTATAAAACCTGCAACCTGTCTAAAACTGGCATAAAACCATTATAAAAACTCTTTTTAAACCAATTTGCAAGTACTCAAAAATGTTTATATGTGCACTGTGCCTGTACAATGTAAAAAAAAAAAATCTACACATGTATCAATGAAATCAACTTAAATCTCCCTTTCAAATGGGTGTTCTTATAATTTTTGAATGTAGAATACCACTGCAGGCCAACCAAGCAAAATAACCAAGCACACATGCACATGTATGTGCACATACACATGCACACATGCATGCAAACACACTACTGTGCAGTGTTAAGTTCACAATTAAGTTTGCGAATCTTAGAGGTCATCTTGTTAAAGTCAAGCTCCATCATAATCTTTTGAAGAGCCTCAAAGGTGAACCTGAATCCTCGTGGATATTCCATATTAAGAGCATAACAGAGTCCAAACACCATTGCCACTCCAGCTGCCACAGAAGGCAACTCATTCAGGACTTCCACACCATCAATGATTATCCCGATGTCTCGAGGCTGATGTAGGAGGCTTGAGTTGTCCCTGAAGACGAAGAGTGCCATGGTGGTACTCTGCAGCTCTTCCTCAGCTTCATCTGTCTGGGATATCTTGAGGTAAAATATGGAACAAAATGTACAAGTGAAGAACTGAAGTCTGGCACACCTGATAAATCTTTGACCATAATAAACTACTATTTTGATAGTTGTTTGGTCACAGACTATTAGAACAATTATTTGACTAATCAGATTGTGAATTGCATAATCATTCAATTAAATCAATGGTGGAACATTTTCATAAATGTTCCACAAAGCCCAAGAAAAAAAAGAAAACAATACAGAACCCTAAGATATTAACTTGATGAGTTGATTAATCGTTGCTGTCCTACATTAATCACTGCATTTAATAGCAGAGTTGTCAAATTTACATCAAGAGACTGCATCTCATGTAGAGACAGAACAGATATGGACATACCATGTATTCTTTTATCAAGTCCTCAACACGTTCTCCAAGGTAGATAATGAGAGATTTAAGTATACACTCCCTCCTAATGTCAGCATCAGCATCCTGCAGGAACAGTTAAAATTGTTACTATGCAATATGGAGAGTATGCTGCGTGAGAGGAATTTTTTTTCACCTCTCTATCCTCATGAGGTGACTAATGCCCCTTTTCCACCGACAAATCGGCACGGTGCGCTTGAGAGCAGTTCAGTTTAGCGCGGATGAACTCGCTTGTTGCGGTGGAAACATAAAGCGGACGTAACTGGGAACAGGGGCGAACCCATCTGGCGCGCGCAAAAGTCTTTGTCCGCAACGTCACAGCCCGAAGAGCAACAACAATCGCGATATGTGTGTTTTTGTACTTTGCTCTGTCTGTGGTTCATTTTGATTGGTTTGATTTTTGGTTCTTGTGGAGGAAGTCGCCATGGTCCAAAGTCAATGGAGTATGGTTGCTGGGAGTTTTTTTTTTTTTTAAAGCCTTTTGTGGGAGCGCTTCTATATCACATCACGTGGGCACCACACACACCCGGGCCAATCAGGTGTAAAGGCGGTGGAAAAGCGTCCGCAAGGGGCTAAAGTGAACTGAGCCACACCGTGTTCTGTCGGTGGAAAAGCGGCATATGCTTTCTTGTCCCTAAATAAAAGTTTATACGTATATATGTATGTATGTGTATCTGGCGAGTGAGAGTGAAAATGTGTCTCCAAAATAAATTTTGTTGCAGTTGTGCTCTGTACTTGTATAATGACAATAAATCTCTTCATTCATTCAAGGACAAAGCCCACACTTCCTTTCAACATTTTAAAAGGTCACAGCCATAATCACTGACGTTACCAAAATAAAACTGTAACAGGATACAAATTCTCATTAGATACAAGGGTTAAAATGCTAACTGTCATGTTAATAGTTAATTATATACACCCTACCTGCCCAAAACTGAAAGATTGCATTGTAAAAACCCATTATAACAGTTTCTAAGCAAAACAAGTTGTTAGGCTTCAGTTACTCTTTAAGTAGTTACACTCCAAAATAACAGGACACAACCAAAATGAAATGTTCCCTTTGCCCTCCATAGAAAATGTTGCTGCATTTATAACTGGACAGAGGAAATTAGTGGACAAGGATTTCTTACTAACTCACACAACGGATGTAACTAATGCAATAGCAATATTACTTACTACTACAAAAGTGATTTTCAGAGTGCTTTTCAATTACGAAGACTAGAAAAGGGGAAATGGGGCACATCTCCCTACACAACCAGCACTGAGCACACACCTGGGTGAAGCCGAGAGAGCAATTATTGCACACAATAGTGCCAACACATCAGCAAGGTGAATGAGAGGATAATGAGGGAGGGTCTAGATTATTATGAAATGTTTAGAAAGGATGTGCAGTGTAAATGCAAAATGATACCTGTTCAGATTAAATGAAAATGTATGCTTCAGCCATGGAATGGATGGAGCAATCAGTGGTTCTGAAAGCATACAGAAAAAAAAAGAATAATGTTACTTCTCTATAAAACACATAACACAGAAAAACCAAGAAATACGTAACATGACATACACATCCTTATAAAAAGCTAGTACTATAATTTGATTTAGGTTTACCAAACAGTCTACAGACCAGCCATTAGCGACTAAGTTTGGCATAGGGTCAATTTTTTGCTGATAAAATTAACATTTCTTCAGAAAATGCACATTTTTCCGAGCCGCGCCTGAAAGTCAATTGAAGGAATTAGTCTTATGTCATTGATCTTATATGCTGGCGTGTTATTTCTGTCTCTAAATCATGCACATTAATAATTATCTTTTGCGCTCGGTGTACACAAACATAACAAACAAATATTTATATGAAGAGAGACAGAGACAAACGTGCGCGCACAAACACAAGCTTGTGTCTAGAAACCGCGAGCTCACCAGAAAAACTCAAACGAAGCGGAGCACGGAGTTATACTATGAATGTTATGAACTATGAACTTATGCTAGCTAGCTGTATCCACCACCGATGCATCGTGGTAACGCTAGCTAGTTAGTATACTGGTAAAAAACGGCTTTTTGCCTAACTTGCATTCCCGACTGTGATGGTCGGTTGCTGGTAACCAGTTCTAACGTCGCGCCGGATAGCTAGCTAGCTTGTAGCTAGCAGCTACAATCATGCAAAAATTGGGGGTGGCTGTCGACCCAGCTTAAATGGGGTTATTTTCTGCAATTTTGGCAATACAAATTATAAAAGCTTTTGTAACACACTTGGCTTTACTTACGTTTATTTTCAGATGAAATTAATCAAAGATGTGACACGATGTTTCCAGCAGCCATGCAGAATAAAAATGGGTCCCGGTCTATTTCTGGTGGGCGTGTTCAAGTGCAAATCACTTTGACTCAAATTAAAGATATTATCTGTTCAACATGAAAAGAAATATATGTTTTGAGAGAAATCAAAAACTTTGCGTTGTGTCCTTTGTACAGATATTTAGTTTCATCCAAATCAAAAGTGGTATTTTAAAATGCAAAAAGAAAGGGTTTCACAATCAAATCAATGATTGTATTCTGTTTTGAATGGCACTTATTAGATTGAATGAATGACTGCATGTTAGACTTTTTACAGTGTATGTATGTGAATTTCTGCGTGTATTCTTATAATTGTTACCTTTTTCTTTTACCCTTGGCTTTTTGTGTTCATGTTCTGTTGTATACTTCATCTGTTCGTATGTTGTATACTCATTGTTTGTTAAATAAAGTTTTAAAAAAAGACACGCTTTGTTTAGACCCCCAAAATCCTTTCCACGCCCACCCCCGTGACATCACGCTCTAAAGCCCTGTTACGTCACAGAACGTGGTGATGTCATAGTGACAGTCCTTTCATCCTTTGATGTTCAAGTCTATAAATAGAGGAAAGCTGTCAAAGGGAATTCATTAAGCTATGGTTTTGTTGGAGTGATACAGCACATAAAAAAGCAGAAATGAGTTCGAAAGCTAACAAAGACAGAAATGTTAATTTCTTGAAAACAATGGTTAAAAAAAGTGAAAAAGAAAAAGAAACATATGGCAGACAGTTGGAGCAAAGACTGCAGCCAATGATCGACGAGGTTGAAAAGCTCAAAACTGAGCTTGACTACTTCAAAAACCTGCATACAGTCAATAAGAAACAGATCGAGGATCTAACAAAAGAAAACAATGAACTTTTGCAGAATAATAAGCTGCTGGGTTCGGTCTTGGATGACAGGACAAACATCGCAGACAGGTTGGACTCGATAAAAGATGACCACGAAGCTCTGGTAAAGTTCCGCGCAGAGACGGAGAAAACTCTGGCTGAGCTTAAAGAAAAACACGAGGACGAAGTCGAAGTCCTGCAAGGACTGCTGGAAACAGAGAAAGAAAAGGTGGCACGTCAGCAATTTCACAACAGCCAAGTTGTTGAATTATTATTGAAACGCCACAAAGAGGAAAAAAATAAGATGCAGCAGTTTTACCAGGAAAATACTAAAAAACTGGAAAACAAAGCCAATGCTGCAGACAGGAAGTTAGAAGAGGTCATCAACATGTATGACTCCAAACTAGAAAAGCTTAAGAGAAGGGTAAAAACTAGTAGAGGTGTGACCGTCAATGCGGTTAAGGAACGCGAGGAACACCATCAATCCTCGCAGTCTTGGATTGAGGATCTTCTGACAACTAATACAAAGTTACTGGATGAAAAGGAATTGATGGACAAAACCGTGAAACAATTAACAGAGGAGAAAGATCAAATGGGCAAAGTAATAGACAACCAAAAGGCCCAGAATATGGAGCTCAAACTGAAATGCCAGAGTAATATTAGAGCTCTGGCCTTGGACAAGAAAATGAAGGCTATGGTCGAAGACAAAGTTGATTCTTTGAAAAAGAAAATTGAAGACCTCAAAAAGGCCCTAAGCACAGAGCAGGAAAACCACAGAAAGACAGCAGTGGACCGGCATAAAGTAAAAGCGGCACACAATCAGGCACTGGCTGAAAAGGTGGCGCTGGAAGAGAAACTGCGCTCCACAAAAGAGCAACGGGAAAGATTTATATCCAAAGTGAATTGGCTGGAGAAGAAAGAGCGCTACTACCAAGAGGAATTGTGCCAGTGCGTTTTGTCCTTTGAAAAGGCATTTCCACATGCAGGTCACTTGAGAGGAAAAGAAAAGGTGGAATGTAGGGATATGTTCCACAACTTGAAAAAGAAATACGTAGACGGAGTGGAAGGCACCCCCTCTGTTGGAACAACGGAGTTTCTTGAAAAACAGCTGAACTGTCTACGTATCAGATGCAAGGATCTAGATGCAGCTTTACTACATAAAACACGGCAGCTGGAATCATTTAAAAAGCAGTACAATGACATGGTAAAGTCTTCCGAGTACGCTTTATTCCGACAAAGAGAGGAGCTCATTGGACCAGTGAACCAGATTATTCAAAAGGCTTGCAATGAAGAAAAAGAGATAGGTCATCTAAAATCTAGAGTGAAAGACGCTCAACTCCAGCTTAAATTAGAAAAACAGAAAGGACAAAAGCTGGCATCGTTGGACCATAGAAGCATGATGGGGAGATGTTCTGAGGAGACTCCGTCTCAGATTAATCCTCGTCCACTTCCAGGGAAAACTACATTTATTCAGGTACGTCCAAGACACCCTGGCAGAAGTGCAGGTATGGCTTCCCCAGTGAATCCTCCTGTAGAGTCTCCATCAACACCACCTTTCCTCAATTCTGATGATGGATTACCACCAGTTGATTGTTAAAAATTAACTGCTAAAATAGGCCATTAGAAGTATACTTCATCTTGTCTCCCTATATCATGGGTGGGCATTCTCAGTCCACGAGGGCCGGTGTCCCTGCAGGTTTTAGATCTCACCTTGGCTCAACACACCTGAATCACATGATTAGTTCGTTACCGGGCCTCTGGAGAACTTCAGGACATGTTGAGGAGCTAATTTAGCCGTTTAAATCAGCTGTGTTGGTTCGAGGACACATCTAAAACCTGCAGGGACACCGGCCCTCGTGGACTGAGATTGCCCACCCACCCCCAACCGGTCGCAGCAGATGGCCGCCCCTTCTTGAGCCTGGTTCTGCCGGAGGTTTCTTCCTAAAGGGAGTTTTCCTCCCCACTGTCGCCCAGTGCTTGCTCAAAGGGGATCATTGGATTGTTGGGGTTTTCTGGCTTTTACTGTAGTGTTTTCACCTTACAGTATAAAGCAGCTTGAGGAGACTGTTGTTTTGCCATGATGCAATATAGTATTAAATATGACTACATTTTAAAAACATCTATTATAGCATCAAAGTAAAACAAAAAAACTAAAGTATACTTGAATGAAATGAATCAAAATGTCTAATCTGGCAAAACAAGAAAAGAAAAAAGGTTTCACCTTTAAATAAAAATCCAAATCACAAACACATTCTGATTTTTGTTGTGTGTGTTTTTTTTGTGTGTGTTGTCACGTATAAAATCTTTGCGCTCTGTCTCGGTGTCTGCCCGGCCGGCTCCGCAAGGCTACATATGTTTATTGTGTTGCTGCTTTCTTCCACTCGTCATTCTGCCTGGGCGGAGCTCAGGCCCACGCACCTGTCTGCAATTACGCTGCAACGTGTCCTGTCTGTATGGAGACTGAGAGCTGCCAGAGTAATAATGTAGATACAGGCCTCTTTCTCCTTCTGCTGGTGTTCATGCTTTTATTCCATTGATGTTGCTATCATTTGTAAATAGATTTATTTGCTGTTATTTTATCAATTTACTGTCGTTCATGTATTTAATTTTCTTTGTATTTAAATATGATTTTTTTTAAGTAATGCCACGAGATGGACAGTTAAATAAAGGTTTCATTGAATAAAAAAAAAGATTTAAAGATGACTGGTGGCGGAAGCGGAGCACAGACTGTCTGTGAGAATCTATCGCCATCGTGTGGTGCAGAGATATATTGCCATTGAATTTAGACAACGAAAGCTTGGCTCACAGAGCAGCTGCAACACGAACAAAAAACATTAAATAGCAACATGATATATTATATTATATTATATTATATTATAGTGCAAACAGTGCAGGCTTCAGCTCTGGGGAAGAAGCTGTTCCTCACTTTGGGTGGATTCCGTCACTCACAGCGTTGTTAGCCCTCTTGTGCGTGCAGACTGCAACCCCCCCACTGTGCTTTGCCCTGATATCTGCAGTGTGAGGTTGGATCGCTCATTCTCATCCTCACACTGATGCCACTTATTTCGGTCTTTGTTTGACATAAAAGGGCATATTTGTCACTTTATTGCAACTATATTTGCACTCTTGAGCTCCTTCATTCACTGACTGATCATAAAGTTATTACTTGCGTTATGTATTCATCCTTTTGAACATAATTAATGAAGCCACATGTAATCACTAAAATTTGTATTTTGGGTACAATAAGAGAGTTTCAGATGGAATGCTGTTTTGTTTTGTTTAAATTTCACCAACTTGCTGATGCCCACGGTTGTGAGTGCGGCTTCTTGCTGTACATGGGTGGATGGTTGTAAATCACATCACAGATGCCAAAAACCTCTCAAACCAAGCCCCCTTGCCGGTGATGCTGTGCGCAACCTCGTGACGGAGTCAAGCATATTCAAAACACCCCCTCACCTCCCGTGTCAAACTCAAATGTCAGCCTATTTCATGTGTCACTTTTGGAGCAGTTGCCATCCCGACGAGCCATGGAGAAGTTCGTATTTGTGTTATTTTACTTATTTGGTGTTCTGGTGTGTTTGGGCACCGGTCAGCACCATCTGCGTGCACGTGTTGGACCGTGGACACACCGGATTCAGTGGGAGAATAACGGTCAGGTGTACAGTTTACTGAGCACTGGGACTCAGTATCGTTTACCAGCACAGACACGGAGACGCGCTCAGCTTCTATTGAGAGCAAACAACCAAGTGAACCCTCCGGCTGCGTCCAGTAGACGAGACACACCGTCTGGGCCGGGAGCTTTCCGAGCATTCAGACTCTTAAACTGCTTCCTCACATCTGCTTCATGAATATGAAGGCTTGTGGTGGGAGGAGGTGGTGTGAAATCCTCTTTTGTGTGGGGTGAGGAGGGGGGTGTTGTAAAAGTCCCCAAGAGCAATGATGAGAGAGTCCGGGAATGTCCGCTCCATGTGCAGTATCTGCTCCGCGAGTGCGCACTGAGCTGCCTGCGCATCCGCATCTGGCGGGATGTAAACAGCGGCCAAGATGAATGAAGCAAACTCCCGCGGAGAATAAAACGGTTTGCAGTGAATAAAAGGTATTCCAGAGAGGAAGAGCAGTGCTGAGCAATCACTGTTACATCTGTGCACCAGCCACTATTAATGTAGAAGCAGACACCTCCACCTTTGGTCTTACCAGAGAGAGAGGCCTGCCGGTCCGCGCGCAGCAGATGAAAGCCCTCCAGCTTGAGCGCGCTGTCCGGGATGTCCTCACAGAGCCACGACTCCGTAAAACATAAGACACAGGAGGAGGCAACGTCTCTGTTCATGCTTCTCATCAGGGCCAGCTCGTCTATCTTATTCCTGAGTGAGCGTACGTTGGAAAGGAAGATCCCAGTGAAGAGCAGTTCGCAGTCCGCGTCTCCTCAGACGCACGAGTGCGCCGGCTCGCTTTCCTCGCTTTCGGCGTCTCACTTTCCTGATCAGAGTCTGCAGTAAATCTGCCGCAGATGCCACAAATATTGGAAGTAAATCCACAGGTGTTGTAGTCCTGTAGTTAAGAAGCTCTTCTCTGGTGTAAGAATATCCAGAGGAGTGCCCAGACACAGAAGTTATGCACAAAAACAAAACAGAAGTAACGCACTGAAGCACCAGGGCATCCATACGCGGCGGCGCCATCTTGGAACAAGGGACTTGTCTTTGAAAGGTAGAGTGTTAATTACTAAAGCTGAAGGGATATCCCGATGAACATATGCTGCTCTCTCCTTACATCTGGATAAGAAAAGTAGTAAAGATATTGACCGTATGCTCTTTCATTTTATATGGAAAAACCGTACGCACTATATTAGAAAAACTGTTGTGATGAATAAGTACGAATCAGGTGGGCTTAACGTCTTAGACTTTTCTACTTTAAATAACACTTTCAAAATGAATTGGGCCAAACATTTTTCTTAAAACCCTACCTCTATCTGGAACTTTATACCATATCACATTTTCTCTCGTTTTGGTGGCTTTACTTTTATTGAAATTGTAATTACAATGTTGAGAAAGTCCCTGTAAAGCTTTCATCCTTCCATAAGCAGGTCCTCTTAGCGTGGACCCTCATTTATAAACACAACTTCTCACCTCACAAATACCTTATCTGGAACAACAGAGATATTTTATAGAAAAATAAATCACTTTTCCTGGAAACTTGGCTCCAAAAGGGGATCCTATTGGTGGCTCAGCTGGTTAGTAAAGAGGGGACAACTACTTACTTACAACCACTTATTGCACTATATCATTTTCCAATCAGTGTTCAAGATATCAAGCGGAAGAACAGTCTGGATGGTCCCCCATAAATATTTGATTGTAAATAAGGTGAAAGAAGTCTCTTTTAAAATTCGACCTAAATGTTATCCAGCCAGTCACTACATGGTCAAATTTAAAAGGGACATAAATACTAATTGTACTTTCTGTGGGGATCATCCAGAAACTGTGACACATCTTTTTTGGTACTGTTCTTTTACACAGAGATTCTGGAAGGAATTTAGCAGCTTGTTATTGTCCATATTTTAAGGGAGTTTTCTTTACGATGGGAAAATGTTTTATTCTGTTTCTTTAAGTTCCCCAAGAAGTATGAGAATGTTTTTTTATGATAAATTTCTTAATACTTTTAGCTAAATTTTTGATCCATAATGTAAGTTTTACTAACAAAACACCATATTTCTGTCATTATTTTAAGGATGTGCACATGCACATACAATCAATATCAGACTGCACCAACAAAAAGGCTCTCACAACAATATGAATTTCTGCGTGTATTCTTATAATTGTTACCTTTTTCTTTTACCCTTGGCTTTTTGTGTTCATGTTCTGTTGTATACTTCATCTGTTCGTATGTTGTATACTCATTGTTTGTTAAATAAAGTTTAAAAAAAAAAAACACGCTTTGTTTAGACCCCCAAAATCCTTTCCACGCCCACCACACCGTGACATCCACGCTCTAAGCCCTGTTAGACTTCACAAGAACGTGGTGAGGTCATAGTGACAGTCCTTTCATCCCTTGATGTCAAGTCTATAAATAGAGAAAGCTGTCAAAGGGAATTCATTAAGCTATTGTTTTGTTGGAGTGATACAGCACATAAAAAAGCAGAAATGAGTTCGAAAGCTAACAAAGACAGAAATGTTAATTTCTTGAAAACAATGGTTAAAAAAAGTGAAAAAGAAAAAGAACATATGGCATACAGTTGGAGCAAAGACTGCAGCCAATGATCGACGAGGTTATGAAAAGCTCAAAACTGAGCTTGACTACTTCAAAAACCTGCATACAGTCAATAAGAAACAGATCGAGTGATCTAACAAAAGAAAACAATGAACTTTGCAGAATAATAAGCTTGCTGGGTTCGTCTTGGATGACAGGACAAACATCGCAGACAGGTTGGACTCGATAAAAGATGACCACGAAGCTGCTGGTAAGAGTTCCGCGCAGAGACGGAGAAAACTCTGGCTGAGCTTTAAAGAAAAAACACGGGACGAAGTCGAAGTCCTGCAAGGACTGCTGGAAACAGAGAAAGAAAAAGGTGGCACGTCAGCATTTCACAACAGCCAAGTTGTTGAATTATTATTGAAACGCCACAAAGAGGAAAAAAATAAGATGCAGCAGTTTTACCAGGAAAATACTAAAAACTGGAAAACAAAGCCAATGCTGCATACAGGAAGTTAGAAGAGGTCATCAACATGTATGACTCCCAAACTAGAAAAGCTTAAGAGAAAGGTAAAAACTAGTAGAGGTGTGACCGTCAATGCGGTTAAGGAACGCGAGGAACACCATCAATCCTCGCAGTCTTGGATTGAGGATCTTCTGACAACTAATACAAAGTTACTGGATGAAAAGGAATTGATGGACAAAACCGTGAAACAATTAACAG